>NW_024607248.1:0-21341 GCF_018296145.1 Oncorhynchus tshawytscha | reverse complement strand
AATTTGGTGAAAGTCCAGCTAAAACTGTTTGGGTTTACCCTGCACATATCCACAATATATCCTACCTATATCCTACAGTACATATATTCTACCTATATACTACATATATCCTACTCATATCCTACACTACATATATCCTACCTATGTCCAAAATATATCCTACCTATATCCTACAGTACATATATATCCTACTTATATCCTACCTATATCCTACACTACATATATCCTACATATATCCTACACTACATATATCCTACATATATTCTACCTATATCCTACAGTACATATATCCTACCTATATCCTACATATATCCTACCTATATCATACAGTACATATATCCTACATATATCCTACAGTACATATATCCTACATATATCCTATAGTACATCTATCCTACCTATATCCTACATATACCCTACCTATATCCTGCAGTACATATATCCTACCTATATCCTACAGTACATATAACCTACATATATCCTACCAAAATATTTCCTATATATTTCCTTTATCTCCTCTATCATATTGAGTAGTGTATAAGAAAGGAAAGAAAATGTTGATCAAGTTGACCAACCTACATTTTGTTTACCTCGCTCTTTGCCTCATTCCTTCCTCTCCCGTTACCTTTGGCTCTAGTTCATATAATTATATAACCGTGTATGTAATACTCTTGTCACAAACTGACTCTTGGGCCTTCAGTCATGTTATGCTGTGGTTAACTGTGTAATTGGCTCTCAATCAGACAGATGTTGAATGTTTTCACAGCTTTGTCATTGAAAGGTACAGTGAGCCAAGATTCCCTCCTTGACAACAATGAGTATCACCCTGAATGACTCGGTTACATTACCAATTTATCATGGGTGTATAGTAACTCACATTTTATGTACTGTATCTCAGATGTTATTGTAACGTCTGCGTCCAACTCACATTCCCAAACACTTCGATCCCCGGAACGCAGCCCACTTTCCAGCTCTCTCTCCAGATCCCAACCACCGGAATTCTAATCACCTGTTCACACACCTGCATGTCATCATCCCACACTATTTAGTTCAGTTCCTTGCACCCCATCACTGTGAGGTATTGTTTGTTTTGAGACACACTTTTTTGGAGCTCTGTTTTTTCCCTTCCTGCTCTCCTCACGTGTATGATAGTTTTTGCCTACCTCACTCACAACACCTTTTGCCTATTCCCTGCCTGTACTGTTGTCATTTTTGGACCTACCGTGTATGACCTTCTGCCTTCCCCTGGACCCACCTACCTGCCTCCTCCTATGGTCCCGTTGAAACCAGCTCTCTGTCTTCCTCAAGTTCATTACAGATATTCTGTATTGTATGTAAGTTCTGTAACTCAAATCAGTATGGCAAAAAACATGGCTTATCACCAGTGGTGTAAAGTACTTATGTAAAAATACTTTAAAATGCTTTTTGGGATATCTGTACTTTACCTTACTATTTATATTTTTGACAACTTTTACTTTTACTTCACTACATTCCTAAATAAAATACTTTTTACTCCATATGTTTTCCCTGACACCCAAAAGCACTCACTACATTTGGAATGCTTGGCAGGACAGGAACATTGTCCAATTCACACACTTATCAAGACAACATCCCTTGTCATCCCTACTGCCTTTGATCTGACGGACTCACTAAACACAAATTCTTAATTTGTAATTATGTCTGAGTGTTGGGGATAGCCCCTGGCTAAAAAACAAGAAAATGGTGCAGTCTGACTTACTTAATATAAGGAATTTTAAAGTATTTATCCTTTTACTTTCACTTTTGATACTTAAGTATATTTGAGCAATTACATGTACTTTTGATACTTAAGTATATTTTAGCAATTACATGTACTTTTGATAATTAAGTATATTTCAAACCAAGTACTTTTAGACTTTTACTCAAGTATTTTACTGGGTGACTTTGACTTTCACATTTCTTTTACTTTTACTTAAATATGACAATTGGATACTTTTTCCATCACTTCTTATCACCGTTGACTACCACTGAGTCACAAAGATGGATTGTCCCACAGAACAATAATTCTGAATCAGAGCACTTTATTCTGAAAATCTATTTTAAACCTTTTTTGTCCATTTTAACCATGTGTGATGAAATGTTTTCAATTTACTGCTTTTTAAAATCCTAATGAAATAATTATGCAAATGCATGATTAGTTCTGAATCACAGCACCACCACATTCATGGTAAATGTGTGTACCCAGACACAAAGTATTTCTATGTCATCATTTATTTGTACTCCTCTCACTTCCTGTGTGAACGTGTCACATCCTTTAACTTCTCCATCTCTCCCCATCTGCAGTGAGTGCTAGATGTATTACATGGGTTAAGTGCTGGAGGGCTGTTGGAGGAAGTTTAATGCCCCGGTCACTGAATGTAGTAGCAGTTCATCTAGGATGTTAACCCCTGACCTCCCGGTTGTCCAGACTCCAGAGTGACTTGCAGGGCTAAGCTAGACAACTCATTCTAAAGCCGCCATGTTTCTGCCTATGCGGTGGTTGTCGTGAGGCGGTTATTAAACTTGTCACTTGTGATTCTGGGAAAGCCGTGTGTTCCTCACCTCCCTGCGCCTGAGGTTTGGGAAAGACTAATTATCTCAACGGATGGCAGCACCTCCCCGCAACTGAGAGGATCGACACACAGACACACACACACAAACACACACACACACACACACACACACACACACACACACACACACACACACACACACACACACACACACACACACACATGAATACTCACTCACGCATGCACGCACACACACATACAGATACATGCACACACACACACACATACACACACACACACACACACACACACACACACACACACACACACACACACACACACACACACACACACATACATACATACATACATACATACATACATACATACATACTGTACACATACCGACACACGCACACACACTTACACACAAGCGAAGAGGATGTGAGCCAAGAGCTCATTAGCATAAGCTTTCATGATGCACTGTGATATCCAGTGCCTTCAGAAAGTATTCATACCCCTCGACTTATTCCACTTTTTTTTATGTATTATTTTATTTCACCTTTATTTAACCAGGTAGGCTCGTTGAGAACAAGTTCTCATTTACAACTGCTACCTGGCCAAGATGAACCAAAGCAGTGCGACACAAAAAACAACACAGAGTTACACATGGAATTAACAAGCATAGAGTCAATAACACAATAGAAAAAAATAAAGTCTATATACAGTGTGTGCAAATGGCGTGAGGAAGTAAGGCAATAAATAGGCCATAGTGGCAAAATAATTATAATATAGCAATTAAACACTGGAGTGATAGATGTGCAGAATAGGAATGTGCAAGTAGAGATACCGGGGTGCAAAGGAGAAAAAAAATATCAGTATGGGGATGAGATAGTTAGATGGGCTATTTACAGATGGACTATGTACAGTGCAGTGATCTGTGAGCTGCTCTGACAGCTGGTGCTTAAAGTTAGCGAGGGAGATATGAGTCTCCAGCTTCAGAGATTTTTGCAGTTCGTTCCAATCATTGGCAGCAGAGAACTGGAAGGAAAGGCGGCCAAAGTAGGAATTGGCTTTGGGGGTGACCAGTGAAATATATCTGCTGGAGCGCGTGCTGTGGGTGGGTGCTGCTATGGTGACCAGTTAGCTGAGATAAGGCTGGGCTTTACCTAGCAAAGACATATAGATGACCTGGAGCCAGTGGGTTTGGCAACGAATATGAAACGAGGGGCAGCCAGCGAGAGCATACAGGTCGCAGTGGTGGGTAGTATATGGGGCTTTGGTGACAAAACGGATGGCACTGTGATAGACGGCATCCAATTTGCTGAGTAGAGTGTTGGAGGCTATTTTGTAAATGACATCGCCGAAGTCAAGAATCGGCAGGATAGTCAGTTTTATGATAGTGGAGCAAAAGATATGTTTACACATGATGACACATTGACCTCTCCCCTCTCTGCGGCCCATGCGACTTAGTCTTGACATAGAACAGATAACTGCAACCCCGCAACAGTATTATATAAAAATACCATTCTGATGAGAAGTAACTTACACACATTTGATGAATATAAAACATCTTACATATGTTACCAACAAATTCTGATTCTTCCACAACACTGGCTGTGGCACTGTTACTGCTGGGGATAGCACTTAGCATTACTCTGTCTGGCTTTGGCACTGTTACTGCTGGGGCTAAGACTTAGCATTACCCTGTCTGGCAGTGGCACTGTTACTGCTGGGGCTAGCACTTAGCATTACCCTGTCTGGCTTTGGCACTGTTACTGCTGGGGGCTAGCACTTAGCATTACCCTGTTTGGCTGTGGCACTGTTACTGCTGGGGCTAGCACTTAGCATTATCCTGTCTGGCTGTGGCACTGTTACTGCTGGGGCTAGCACTTAGCATTACCATGTCTGGCTGTGGCACTGTTACTGCTGGGGCTAGCACTTAACATTACCCTGTCTGGCTGTGGCACTGTTACTGCTGGGGCTAGCACTTAGCATTACCCTGTCTGGCTGTGGCACTGTTACTGCTGGGGCTAGCACTTAGCATTACCCTGTCTGGCTGTGGCACTGTTACTGCTGGGGCTAGCACTTAGCATTACCCTGTTTGGCTGTGGCTCTGTTACTGCTGGGGATAGCACTTAGCATTACCCTGTTTGGCTGTGGCACTGTTACTGCTGGGGCTAGTACTTAACATTACCCTGTCTGGCTGTGGCACTGTTACTGCTGGGGATAGCACTTAGCATTACCGTTAGCACAGTTGATGTCTGATTTATAATGGTTGTTTTGTGTGTGTGTGTGTGTGTGTGTGTGTGTGTGTGTGTGTGTGTGTGTGTGTATGCATAATTGTGCACGTGAGTGTGTGTGTGTGTGTGTACTGTCTATATTTGGGGGGTGTAGACTTGCAAGTGTTTGTGTGTGTTCAGATGGAAAGAAACAAAGTGTCCATAGGCTATGATCAGGGTTGGGTAGGTTACTTTCTAAATGCAATCCGTTACTGTTACTAGTTACCTGTTAAAAATTGTAATCAGTAACATCACTTTTGGATTACCAAAACTCAGTAACGTAATCTGATTACTTTCCATTACTTTTAGATTATTAGGCATTAGAAGAAGACAAAAATGTATGTTACCAATTGAACAACATCTATTGCAGGATAAATCTATGTGAAAGTTTATATAGCTGGCCATATATGATGTTACATTTTACTTTATGGGTTGGTTATGTAGGCTTCTTCTAACCCATTGCTTTCTACTACATATAATAATAAGATTCAATTCAATATTTACATTTAAAAACAAAAAGTTTATCAGAATTCCAGTCATTCCAATAAATGTTATACGCCTTGATCGTTAAGAATAGGACTTGGAAAAATGGAAGTATAGATAAGACATTGTTTTACCTGAGCATGACCCCAAAACTACAGACTTATTAACTAGCCCTAATCTGTTGTTTATGTTTTTGTTGTCATGGAGGACTGATTGGGCTCATTGATTCCAGTTGGAAAATGAATGCTGCGCTCATGGATTGGCATGCTTTGAACACTACTGAAAAGTGATATTTACATTTTTATAAATGATGCCATATTCTGCATTTGTTATAGGCCTATTGTTTACCTTTTAGTTGGGGACACTTTGATATCTTGATAATATGCAGCTGTTTAAAGGGAAAATCCACAGATGAAACATTACCAAAACGGTCGCCCCACCTCTGTTTTGGTAAAAAGCTGAGTAAAACAAGCTTATATTTTGGGTTCTCATGGAGTGTGAGAGTTGAACTAAGCTCATGAGGCATTTATAAGTTATATTCTTCAAGAATCAATGGCTGTATATATATATATATATATATATATATATACATATATAAAAATACAAATAAATAAAAAATAAATTAAAAAAAATATATATATATATATATATATATATATGTGTATAATTATGAGTCCAAAAATGGATGTAGCAACTACAATGGATGTGGCAACTACAAGTCTATCAAAAGTGTACAAGTTTGAGCATGTGTCCATTAGGCCTATGGATTTTTTTTTTTATCAGCATGAATTAGATTGAGCAATAAAGTCCCACTTTTACTCCATATGCTGAGATCCGCACTATGCCGCTGTTGTTCCATAGGCTGGGATCCACACTATGCAGCTGTTGTTCCATAGGCTGGGATCCACACTATGCAGCTGTTGTTCCATAGGCTGAGATCCGCACTATGCCGCTGTTGTTCCATAGGCTGGGATCCACACTATGCAGCTGTTGTTCCATAGGCTGGGATCCACACTATGCAGCTGTTGTTCCATAGGCTGAGATCCGCACTATGCCGCTGTTGTTCCATAGGCTGGGATCCACACTATGCAGCTGTTGTTCCATAGGCTGGGATCCACACTATGCAGCTGTTGTTCCATAGGCTGGGATCCACACTATGCAGCTGTTGTTCCATAGGCTGGGATCCGCACTATGCCGCTGTTGTTCCATAGGCTGGGATCCACACTATGCAGCTGTTGTTCCATAGGCTGGGATCCACACTATGCAGCTGTTGTTCCATAGGCTGGGATCCACACTATGCAGCTGTTGTTCCATAGGCTGGGATCCACACTATGCCACTGTTGTTCCATAGGCTGGGATCCACACTATGCCGCTGTTGTTCCATAGGCTGGGATCCACACTATGCCGCTGTTGTTCCATAGGCTGGGATCCACACTATGCAGCTGTTGTTCCATAGGCTAGGATCCACACTATGCAGCTGTTGTTCCATAGGCTGGGATCCACACTATGCAGCTGTTGTTCCATAGGCTGGGATCCACACTATGCAGCTGTTGTTCCATAGGCTGGGATCCACACTATGCAGCTGTTGTTCCATAGGCTGAGATCCGCACTATGCCGCTGTTGTTCCATAGGCTGGGATCCACACTATGCAGCTGTTGTTCCATAGGCTGAGATCCGCACTATGCCGCTGTTGTTCCATAGGCTGGGATCCACACTATGCAGCTGTTGTTCCATAGGCTGAGATCCGCACTATGCCGCTGTTGTTCCATAGGCTGGCATCCACACTATGCAGCTGTTAAAGGAGCGCATTTTTCACTGGCTGTCCACTGGTTTCAAAAACAATGATTGATAGGCAGCTTAAACTTCATGAATTCAATCATTATTGGATGCATTGGTATCATTGGGTTCATTGGGTTAACTAGCCAGAGGGTTATTCCTCAGAAGGCATTAGATTACCCTGGTATCATTGGCTTAACGGCCTTAACCTTAACCATAACAACATATAAAAGAAGCCTCAACCAACCGGCTCTTACTGCTTTTTGCAGTATTTCCCAACCCAGTCCTTGGGTCCCCCAGCCTTCCATATGCTCTATTCCACCACCAGCACACCCGATTGAACTAACCAATGGTCTTGATGATCAACTAAATCAGATGTGCTGAGAGTAGAGTTACTGCGGTGAAGGGAACCCCAATACCTTGCTGGGAAACCCTATATGGTATCCCTTGAATTACTAGTTTCCACTCTAACCCCTGTCCTCTCTGTCTCCCTGCTGTCCGCAGGGCAGTGGTACACATCCAGGTGAATGATGTGAATGAGTTCTCTCCAGTGTTCCGGGAGGCCCAGTACCAGGCGGCGGTGACAGAGGGGAAGATCTATGACAACATCCTGCAGGTGGAGGCTACAGACCAGGACTGTTCTCCTCAGTACAGCCAGATCTGTAACTACCAGATCACCACCTCCAACACACCCTTCGCCATCGACCGCAATGGTTAGTAAACGCTTTGGACCACATCATGACCACACACACACACAAACACACACACAAGCCTGTGCACGCACACACACACGCACGCGCACGCACACACACACACACACACACACACACACACACACACACACACACACACACACACACACACACACACACACACACACACACACACACACACACACACACACACACACACAAGTAAACACTTTGACAGATGTCCCTCCCTGATATACAGGATGCTTTCTGTGGGACAATGTCGCCCACTGTCGCTCTCCACAAATCCGATCACAAGCACACACAGATTTACTGCCTACTGTCATGTCCTCTCCTTCTTGCTCTTAGTCAAAATGGAGGGAAGGTGGCTTTCACAGACTCCAGTTGCACTGCTTTCCATGTCTGGGTTGTGACTGGCCCTTGGCATGCTCGTTTAGAGTCAAAATGCAGAGTGAGTGGTGCATGGGGCCTGGCCAGAGTGTCCTGTATGTCTGAGAGGATCACTATGTCATTACCCACAGAGAGAAAACCTGAGTGGCTTATTACAACAGCTCAGAGAGAGAGAGAGTGTGGGAGGTGGTATTAGGGCAGAACAAGAGACTGATAGAAAAGAGAAAAAACAAAATAGAGAGAAATAATGGACTGAAGGATATCAAAGAGAAATGTAGAAAGATAACCTGCTGAGAGAGCAGGAGGATAGAGGGAGAAGACGAGGACAGAGAAGAGGAGGATAGAGGGAGAAGACAAGGACAGAGAGCAGGAAGATAGAGGGAGAAGACTAGGATAGAGAGGAGGAGGATAGAGGGAGAAGACGAGGACAGAGAGGAGGATGGTAGAGAGAGAAGACGAGGACAGGGGAGGATGATAGAGAGAGAAGACGAGGACAGAGAGGAGGATAGAGAGAGAAGACGAGGACAGAGAGGAGGAGGATAGAGAGAGAAGATGAGGACAGAGAGGAGGATGGTAGAGAGAGAAGACGAGGACAGAGAGGAGGATAGAGAGAGAAGACGAGGACAGAGAGGAGGAGGATAGAGAGAGAAGATGAGGACAGAGAGGAGGATGGTAGAGAGAGAAGACGAGGACAGAGAGGAGGAGGATAAAGAGAGAAGACGAGGACAGAGGAGGAGGATAGAGGGAGAAGACGAGGACAGAGAGGAGGATGGTAGAGAGAGAAGACGAGGACAGAGAGTAGGAGGATAGAGAGGAGGATGGTAGGGAGTGAAGACGAGGACAGAGAGGAGGAGGATAGAGGGAAAAGACGAGGACAGAGAGAATGAGAATATAGAGAGAAGATGAGGACAGAGGAGGATGATAGAGAGAGAAGACGAGGACAGAGAGGAGGATAGAGAGAGAAGACGAGGACAGAGAGGAGGAGGATAGAGTGAGAAGACAAGGATAGAGAGGAGGAGGATCGAGTGAGAAGACGAGGACAGAGAGGAGGATGGTAGAGAGTGAAAACAAGGACAGAGAGGAGGAGGACAGAGGGAGAAGACGAGGACAGAGATGAGGAGGATAGAGAGAGAAGACGAGGACAGAGGAGGATGGTAGAGAGTGAAGACGAGGACAGAGAGGATGGTAGAGAGTGAAGATGAGGACAGAGAGGAGGAGGATAGAGAGAGAAGACGAGGACAGAGAGGAGGAGGATAGAGAGAGAAGATGAGGACAGAGGAGGATGGTAGAGAGTGAAAACAAGGACAGAGAGGAGGAGGATAGAGGGAGAAGACGAGGACAGAGAGGAGGAGGATAGAGAGAGAAGACGAGGACAGAGTAGGATGGGAGATATTGAAGACGAGGACAGAGAGGAGGAGGACAGAGGAGAAGACGAGGACAGAGATGAGGATGATAGAGAGAGAAGACGAGGACAGAGGAGGATGGTAGATATTGAAGATGAGGACAGAGAGGAGGAGGATAGAGAGAAGACGAGGACAGAGGAGGATGGTAGAGAGTGAAGACGAGGACAGAGAGGATGGTAGAGAGTGAAGATGAGGACAGAGAGGAGGAGGATAGAGAGAGAAGACGAGGACAGAGAGGAGGAGGATAGAGAGAGAAGATGAGGACAGAGGAGGATGGTAGATATTGAAGATGAGGACAGAGAGGAGGAGGATAGAAGGAGAAGACGAGGACAGAGAGGAGGATGGTAGAGAGAGAAGACAAGGACAGAGAGGAGGAGGATAAAGAGAGAAAATGAGGACAGAGAAGAGGATGGTAGAGAGTGAAGATGAGAACAGAGAGAAGGAGGATATAGAGAGAAGACGAGGACAGAGGAGGATCATAGAGAGAGAAGACGAGGACAGAGAGGAGGATAGAGAGAGAAGACGAGGACAGAGAGGAGGAGGATAGAGTGAGAAGACTAGGATAGAGAGGAGGAGGATAGAGTGAGAAGACGAGGACAGAGAGGAGGTGGATAGAGAAGGAAGACGAGGACAGATAGGAGGATGGTAAAGAGAGAAGATGAGGACAAAGAGGAGGAGGATAGAGAAAGAAGAAGAGGACGGAGAGGAGGAGGATAGAGGGAGAAGACGAGGACAGAGGAGGATGTGAGATATTGAAGACGAGGACAGAGAGGAGGAGGATAGAGGGAGAATCCGAGGACAGAGAGGAGGAGGATAGAGAGAGAAGACGAGGACAGAGGAGGATGGTAGATATTGAAGACGAGGACAGAGAGGAGGAGGATAGAGAGAGAAGACCTGGACGGAAAGCAGGAGGATAGAGGGAGAAGATGAGGACAGAGAGGAGGAGGATAGAGGGAGAAGACGAGGACAGAGAGGAGGATGGTAGAGAGTGAAGACAAGGATAGAGAGGAGGAGGATAAAGAGAGAAGATGAGGACAGAGAGGAGGATGGTACAGAGTGAAGATGAGAACAGAGAGGAGGAGGATATAGAGAGAAGACGCGGACAGAGGAGGATGATAGAGAGAGAAGACGTGGACAGAGAGTAGGAGGATAGAGGGAGAAGACGAGGACAGAGAGGAGGATGGTAAAGAGTGAAGACAAGGACAGAGAGGAGGAGGATAGAGGGAGAAGATGGGGATAGAGAGAAGACGCGGACAGAGGAGGATGATAGAGAGTGAAGATGAGGAAAGAGAGGAGGTGGATAGAGAGAGAAGATGAGGACAGATAGGAGGATGGTAGAGAGAGAAGATGAGGACAGAGAGGAGGAGGATATTGAGAGAAGACGAGGACAGAGGATGATGGTAGATATTGAAGACCAGGACAGAGAGGAGGAGGATAGAGGGAGAAGACGAGGACAGCGAGGAGGATGGTAGAGAGAGAAGACGAGGACAGAGAGGAGGAGGATAGAAAGGGAAGATGAGGACAGAGAGGAGGAGGATAGAGAGAGAAGACAAGGACAGAGAGGAGGAGGATAGAGGGAGAAGACGAGGACAGAGAGGAGGAGGATAGAGAGAAGACGAGGACAGATAGGAGGATGGTAGAGACAGAAGATCATTACAGAGAGGAGGATAGAGAGAGAAGATGAGGACAGAGAGGAGGATGGTAGAGTGAGAAGACTAGGATAGAGAGGAGGAGGATAGAGTGAGAAGACGAGGACAGAGGAGGATGGTAGAGAGTGAAGACAAGGACAGAGAGGAGGAGGATAAAGAGAGAAGACGAGGACAGAGAGGAGGATGGTAGAGAGTGAAGATGAGAACAGAGAGAAGGAGGATATTGAGAGAAGACGAGGACAGAGGAGGATGATAGAGAGAGAAGACGAGGACAGAGGAGGATGGTAGAGAGTGAAGACGAGGACAGAGAGGATGGGAGAGAGTGAAGATGAGGACAGAGAGGAGGAAGATGGAGAGAGAAGACGATGACAGACAGGAGGATGGTAGATAGAGAAGATGAGGACAGAGAGGAGGAGGATGGAGAGTGAAGATGAGGACAGAGAGAAGGAGGATAGAGAGAGAAGACGAGGACAGAGAGGAGGAGGATAGATTGAGAAGACTAGGATAGAAAGGATGATGGTAGGGAGTGAAGACGAGGACAGAGAGGAGGAGGATAGAGAGAGAAGATGAGGACAGAGAGGAGGGGGATAGAGGGAAAAGACGAGGACAGAGAGGAGGAGGATAGAGTGAGAAGACTAGGACAGAGGAGGATGGTAGAGAGTGAAGATGAGGACAGAGAGGATGGTAGAGAGTGAAGATGAGGACAGAGAGGAGGTGGATAGAGAGAGAAGATGAGGACAGATAGGAGGATGGTAGATATTGAAGACGAGGACATAGAGGAGGAGGATAGAGGGAGAAGATGAGGACAGAGAGGAGGATGGTAGAGAGAGAAGACGAGGACAGAGAGGAGGAGGATAGAAAGGGAAGACAAGGACAGAGAGGAGGAGGATAGAGAGAGAAGACAAGGACAGAGAGGAGGAGGATAGAGGGAGAAGATGAGGACAGAGAGGAGGAGGATAGAGAGCAGACGAGGACAGAGGAGGATGGTAGAGAGTGAAGACGAGGACAGAGAGGATGGTAGAGAGTGAAAATGAGGACAGAGAGAAGGAGGATAGAGAGAGAAGACGAGGACAGATAGGAGGATGGTAGAGACAAGATCATTACAGAGAGGAGGCTAGAGAGAGAAGACGAGGACAGAGAGGAGGATGGTAGAGTGAGAAGACTAGGATAGAGAGGAGAAGGATAGAGTGAGAAGACGAGGACAGAGGAGGATGGTAGAGAGTGAAGACAAGGACAGAGAGGAGGAGGATAAAGAGAGAAGACGAGGACAGAGAGGAGGATGGTAGAGATTGAAGATGAGTACAGAGAGGAGGAGGATATTGAGAGAAGACGAGGACAGAGGAGGATGATAGAGAGAGAAGACGAGGACAGAGGAGGATGGTAGAGAGTGAAGACGAGGACAGAGAGTATGGGAGAGAGTGAAGATGAGGACAGAGAGGAGGAAGATAGAGAGGGAAGGCGAGGACAGATAGGAGGATGGTAGATAGAGAAGATGAGGACAGAGAGAAGGAGGATAGAGAGAATATGAGGACAGAGAGGAGGAGGATAGAGTGAGAAGACTAGGATAGAAAGGATGATGGTAGGGAGTGAAGACGAGGACAGAGTGGAGGAGGATAGAGAGAGAAGACGAGGACCGAGACAAGGAGGATAGAGGGAGAAGACGAGGACAGAGAGGAGGAGGATAGAGAGTGAAGACGAGGACAGATGAGGGTGGAAGATATTGAAGACGAGGACAGAGAGAAGGAGAATAGAGGGAGAAGACGAGGACAGAGAGGAGGATGGTAGAGAGAGAAGACGAGGACAGAGAGGAGGAGGATAGAAAGAGAAGACGAGGACAGAGAGGAGGAGGATAGAGCGAGAAGATGAGGACAGAGAGGAGGAGGATAGAGAGAAGATGAGGACAGAGGAGGATGGTAGAGAGTGAAGACGAGGACAGAGAGGATGGTAGAGAGTGAAGATGAGGACAGAGAGAAGGAGGATAGAGAGAGAAGCCGAGGACAGAGAGGGGGAGGATAGAGTGAGAAGACGAGGATAGAGAGGAGGAGGATAGAGTGAGAAGACAAGGACAGGGAAGAGGATGGTAGAGAGTGAAGACGAGTACAGAGAGGAGGATGGTAGAGAGTGAAGATGAGGACAGAGAGAAGTAGGATAAAGAGAGAAGACGAGGACAGAGAGGAGGATGGTAGAGAGTGAAGACGAGGACAGAGAGGAGGAGGATATAGACAGAAGGCGAGGACAGAGAGGAGGAGGATATAGAGAGAAGACGAGGACAGAGAGGAGGATGGTAGAGAGAGAAGACGAGGACAGAGAGGAGGATAGTGGGAGAAGGCACTGGCAGAGAGTGAAGACGAGGACAGAGAGGAGTAGGATAGAGAGAGAAGACCTGGACGGAAAGGAGGAGGATAGAGGGAGAAGATGAGGACAGAGAGGAGGAGGATAGAGGAGAAGACGAGGACAGAGAGGAGGAGGATAGAGAGAGAAGACGAGGACAGAGAGGAGGATGGTAGAGAGAGAAGACGAGGACAGAGAGGAGGAGGATAGAGAGAGAAGATGAGGATCGAGACGAGGAGGATAGAGGGAGAAGACGAGGACAGAGAGGAGGAGGATAGAGAGTGAAGACGAGGACAGATGAGGGTGGAAGATATTGAAGACGAGGACAGAGAGGAGGAGGATAGAGGGAGAAGACGGGGACAGAGAGCAGGAGTATAGAGAGAAGACTAGGACAGAGGAGGATGGTAGAGAGTGAAGATGAGGACAGAGAGGATGGTAGAGAGTGAAGACGAGTACAGAGAGGAGGATGGTAGAGAGTGAAGATGAGGACAGAGAGGAGGAGGATAGAGGGAGAAGACGGGGACAGAGAGCAGGAGTATAGAGAGAAGACTAGGACAGAGGAGGATGGTAGAGAGTGAAGATGAGGACAGAGAGGATGGTAGAGAGTGAAGATGAGGACAGAGAGGAGGAGGATAGAGTGAGAAGACTAGGATAGAAAGGATGATGGTAGGGAGTGAAGACGAGGACAGAGTGGAGGAGGATAGAGAGAGAAGACGAGGACCGAGACAAGGAGGATAGAGGGAGAAGACGAGGACAGAGAGGAGGAGGATAGAGAGTGAAGACGAGGACAGATGAGGGTGGAAGATATTGAAGACGAGGACAGAGAGGAGGAGGATAGAGGGAGAAGACGAGGACAGAGAGGAGGATGGTAGAGAGAGAAGACGAGGACAGAGAGGAGGAGGATAGAAAGAGAAGACGAGGACAGAGAGGAGGAGGATAGAGCGAGAAGATGAGGACAGAGAGGAGGAGGATAGAGAGAAGATGAGGACAGAGGAGGATGGTAGAGAGTGAAGACGAGGACAGAGAGGATGGTAGAGAGTGAAGATGAGGACAGAGAGAAGGAGGATAGAGAGAGAAGCCGAGGACAGAGAGGGGAGGATAGAGTGAGAAGACGAGGATAGAGAGGAGGAGGATAGAGTGAGAAGACAAGGACAGGGAAGAGGATGGTAGAGAGTGAAGACGAGTACAGAGAGGAGGATGGTAGAGAGTGAAGATGAGGACAGAGAGAAGTAGGATAAAGAGAGAAGACGAGGACAGAGAGGAGGATGGTAGAGAGTGAAGACGAGGACAGAGAGGAGGAGGATATAGACAGAAGACGAGGACAGAGAGGAGGAGGATATAGAGAGAAGACGAGGACAGAGAGGAGGATGGTAGAGAGAGAAGACGAGGACAGAGAGGAGGATAGTGGGAGAAGGCACTGGCAGAGAGTGAAGACGAGGACAGAGAGGAGTAGGATAGAGAGAGAAGACCTGGACGGAAAGGAGGAGGATAGAGGGAGAAGATGAGGACAGAGAGGAGGAGGATAGAGGGAGAAGACGAGGACAGAGAGGAGGATGGTAGAGAGAGAAGACGAGGACAGAGAGGAGGAGGATAGAGAGAGAAGACGAGGATCGAGACGAGGAGGATAGAGGGAGAAGACGAGGACAGAGAGGAGGAGGATAGAGAGTGAAGACGAGGACAGATGAGGGTGGAAGATATTGAAGACGAGGACAGAGAGGAGGAGGATAGAGGGAGAAGACAAGGACAGGGAGGAGGATGGTAGAGAGTGAAGACGAGTACAGAGAGGAGGATGGTAGAGAGTGAAGATGAGGACAGAGAGGAGGAGGATAGAGGGAGAAGACGGGGACAGAGAGCAGGAGTATAGAGAGAAGACTAGGACAGAGGAGGATGGTAGAGAGTGAAGATGAGGACAGAGAGGATGGTAGAGAGTGAAGATGAGGACAGAGAGGAGGTGGATAGAGAGAGAAGATGAGGACAGATAGGAGGATGGTAGAGGGAGAAGATGAGGACAGAGAGGAGGAGGATAGAGAGAGAAGACGAGGACAGAGGATGATGGTAGATATTGAAGACGAGGACATAGAGGAGGAGGATAGAAAGGGAAGACAAGGACAGAGAGGAGGAGGATAGAGAGAGAAGACAAGGACAGAGAGGAGGAGGATAGAAAGGGAAGACAAGGACAGAGAGGAGGATGGTAGAGAGAGAAGACGAGGACAGAGAGGAGGAGGATAGAAAGGGAAGACAAGGACAGAGAGGAGGAGGATAGAGAGAGAAGACAAGGACAGAGAGGAGGAGGATAGAGGGAGAAGATGAGGACAGAGAGGAGGAGGATAGAGAGCAGACGAGGACAGAGGAGGATGGTAGAGAGTGAAGACGAGGACAGAGAGGATGGTAGAGAGTGAAAATGAGGACAGAGAGAAGGAGGATAGAGAGAGAAGACGAGGACAGATAGGAGGATGGTAGAGACAGAAGATCATTACAGAGAGGAGGCTAGAGAGAGAAGACAAGGACAGAGAGGAGGATGGTAGAGTGAGAAGACTAGGATAGAGAGGAGAAGGATAGAGTGAGAAGACGAGGACAGAGGAGGATGGTAGAGAGTGAAGACAAGGACAGAGAGGAGGAGGATAAAGAGAGAAGACGAGGACAGAGAGGAGGATGGTAGAGAGTGAAGATGAGTACAGAGAGGAGGAGGATATTGAGAGAAGACGAGGACAGAGGAGGATGATAGAGAGAGAAGACGAGGACAGAGGAGGATGGTAGAGAGTGAAGACGAGGACAGAGAGGATGGGAGAGAGTGAAGATGAGGACAGAGAGGAGGAAGATAGAGAGGGAAGGTGAGGACAGATAGGAGGATGGTAGATAGAGAAGATGAGGACAGAGAGGAGGAGGATGGAGAGAGAAGACGATGACAGAGAGGAGGATGGTAGAGAGTGAAGATGAGGACAGAGAGAAGGAGGATAGAGGGAGAAGATGAGGACAGAGAGGAGGAGGATAGAGAGTGAAGACGAGGACAGATGAGGGTGGAAGATATTGAAGACGAGGACAGAGAGGAGGAGGATAGAGGGAGAAGACGAGGACAGAGAGGAGGATGGTAGAGAGAGAAGACGAGGACAGAGAGGAGGAGGATAGAGGGAGAAGACAAGGACAGAGAGGAGGAGGATAGAGAGAGAAGACGAGGACAGAGAGGAGGAGTATAGAGTGAGAAGATGAGGACAGAGAGGAGGAGGATAGAGAGAAGATGAGGACAGAGGAGGATGGTAGAGAGTGAAGACGAGGACAGAGAGGGGGAGGATAGAGTGAGAAGACTAGGATAGAGAGGAGGAGGATAGAGTGAGAAGACAAGGACAGGGAGGAGGATGGTAGAGAGTGAAGACGAGTACAGAGAGGAGGATGGTAGAGAGTGAAGATGAGGACAGAGAGAAGTAGGATAAAGAGAGAAGACGAGGACAGAGAGGAGGATGGTAGAGAGTGAAGACGAGGACAGAGAGGAGGAGGATATAGAGAGAAGACGAGGACAGAGAGGAGGAGGATATAGAGAGAAGACGAGGACAGAGAGGAGGATGGTAGAGAGAGAAGACGAGGACAGAGAGGAGGATAGTGGGAGAAGGCACTGGCAGAGAGTGAAGACGAGGACAGAGAGGAGTAGGATAGAGAGAGAAGACCCGGACGGAAAGGAGGAGGATAGAGGGAGAAGATGAGGACAGAGAGGAGGAGGATAGAGGGAGAAGACGAGGACAGAGAGGAGGAGGATAGAGAGAGAAGACGAGGACAGAGAGGAGGATGGTAGAGAGAGAAGACAAGGACAGAGAGGAGGAGGATAGAGAGAGAGGAGGAGAATAGAGGGAGAAGACGAGGACAGAGAGGAGGATAGTGCGAGAAGGCACTGGCAGAGAGAGAAGACGAGGACAGAGAGGAGTAGGATAGAGAGAGAAGACCCGGACGGAAAGGAGGAGGATAGAGGGAGAAGATGAGGACAGAGAGGAGGAGGATAGAGGGAGAAGACGAGGACAGAGGAGGATGATAGAGAGAGAAGACGAGGACAGAGGAGGATGGTAGAGAGTGAAGACGAGGACAGAGAGTATGGGAGAGAGTGAAGATGAGGACAGAGAGGAGGAAGATAGAGAGGGAAGGCGAGGACAGATAGGAGGATGGTAGATAGAGAAGATGAGGAGAGAGAGGAGGAGGATGGAGAGAGAAGACGATGACAGAGAGGAGGATGGTAGAGAGTGAAGATGAGGACAGAGAGAAGGAAGATAGAGAGAGAAGACGAGGACCGAGACAAGGAGGATAGAGGGAGAAGACGAGGACAGAGAGGAGGAGGATAGAGAGTGAAGACGAGGACAGATGAGGGTGGAAGATATTGAAGACGAGGACAGAGAGGAGGAGGATAGAGGGAGAAGACGAGGACAGAGAGGAGGATGGTAGAGAGAGAAGACGAGGACAGAGAGGAGGAGGATAGAAAGAGAAGACGAGGACAGAGAGGAGGAGTATAGAGCGAGAAGATGAGGACAGAGAGGAGGAGGATAGAGAGAAGATGAGGACAGAGGAGGATGGTAGAGAGTGAAGACGAGGACAGAGAGGATGGTAGAGAGTGAAGATGAGGACAGAGAGAAGGAGGATAGAGAGAGAAGACGAGGACAGAGAGGGGGAGGATAGAGTGAGAAGACGAGGATAGAGAGGAGGAGGATAGAGTGAGAAGACAAGGACAGGGAAGAGGATGGTAGAGAGGAAGACGAGTACAGAGAGGAGGATGGTAGAGAGTGAAGATGAGGACAGAGAGAAGTAGGATAAAGAGAGAAGACGAGGACAGAGAGGAGGATGGTAGAGAGTGAAGACGAGGACAGAGAGGAGGAGGATATAGACAGAAGACGAGGACAGAGAGGAGGAGGATATAGAGAGAAGACGAGGACAGAGAGGAGGATGGTAGAGAGAGAAGACGAGGACAGAGAGGAGGATAGTGGGAGAAGGCACTGGCAGAGAGTGAAGACGAGGACAGAGAGGAGTAGGATAGAGAGAGAAGACCTGGACGGAAAGGAGGAGGATAGAGGGAGAAGATGAGGACAGAGAGGAGGAGGATAGAGGGAGAAGACGAGGACAGAGAGGAGGAGGATAGAGAGAGAAGACGAGGACAGAGAGGAGGATGGTAGAGAGAGAAGACGAGGACAGAGAGGAGGAGGATAGAGAGAGAAGACGAGGATCGAGACGAGGAGGATAGAGGGAGAAGACGAGGACAGAGAGGAGGAGGATAGAGAGTGAAGACGAGGACAGATGAGGGTGGAAGATATTGAAGACGAGGACAGAGAGGAGGAGGATAGAGGGAGAAGACTAGGATAGAGAGGAGAAGGATAGAGTGAGAAGACGAGGACAGAGGAGGATGGTAGAGAGTGAAGACAAGGACAGAGAGGAGGAGGATAAAGAGAGAAGACGAGGACAGAGAGGAGGATGGTAGAGAGTGAAGATGAGTACAGAGAGGAGGAGGATATTGAGAGAAGACGAGGACAGAGGAGGATGATAGAGAGAGAAGACGAGGACAGAGGAGGATGGTAGAGAGTGAAGACGAGGACAGAGAGGATGGGAGAGAGTGAAGATGAGGACAGAGAGGAGGAAGATAGAGAGGGAAGGCGAGGACAGATAGGAGGATGGTAGATAGAGAAGATGAGGACAGAGAGGAGGAGGATGGAGAGAGAAGACGATGACAGAGAGGAGGATGGTAGAGAGTGAAGATGAGGACAGAGAGAAGGAGGATAGAGGGAGAAGACGAAGACAGAGAGGAGGAGGATAGAGAGTGAAGACCAGGACAGATGAGGGTGGAAGATATTGAAGACGAGGACAGAGAGGAGGAGGATAGAGGGAGAAGACGAGGACAGAGAGGAGGATGGTAGAGAGAGAAGACGAGGACAGAGAGGAGGAGGATAGAAAGAGAAGACGAGGACAGAGAGGAGGAGGATAGAGAGAGAAGACGAGGACAGAGAGGAGGAGTATAGAGCGAGAAGATGAGGACAGAGAGGAGGAGGATAGAGAGAAGATGAGGACAGAGGAGGATGGTAGAGAGTGAAGACGAGGACAGAGAGGGGGAGGATAGAGTGAGAAGACTAGGATAGAGAGGAGGAGGATAGAGTGAGAAGACAAGGACAGGGAGGAGGATGGTAGAGAGTGAAGACGAGTACAGAGAGGAGGATGGTAGAGAGTGAAGATGAGGACAGAGAGAAGTAGGATAAAGAGAGAAGACGAGGACAGAGAGGAGGATGGTAGAGAGTGAAGACGAGGACAGAGAGGAGGAGGATATAGAGAGAAGACGAGGACAGAGAGGAGGAGGATATAGAGAGAAGACGAGGACAGAGAGGAGGATGGTAGAGAGAGAAGACGAGGACAGAGAGGAGGATAGTGGGAGAAGGCACTGGCAGAGAGTGAAGACGAGGACAGAGAGGAGTAGGATAGAGAGAGAAGACCCGGACGGAAAGGAGGAGGATAGAGGGAGAAGATGAGGACAGAGAGGAGGAGGATAGAGGGAGAAGACGAGGACAGAGAGGAGGAGGATAGAGAGAGAAGACGAGGACAGAGAGGAGGATGGTAGAGAGAGAAGACAAGGACAGAGAGGAGGAGGATAGAGAGAGAGGAGGAGAATAGAGGGAGAAGACGAGGACAGAGAGGAGGATAGTGCGAGAAGGCACTGGCAGAGAGAGAAGACGAGGACAGAGAGGAGTAGGATAGAGAGAGAAGACCCGGACGGAAAGGAGGAGGATAGAGGGAGAAGATGAGGACAGAGAGGAGGAGGATAGAGGGAGAAGACGAGGACAGAGAGGAGGAGGATAGAGAGAGAAGACGAGGACAGAGAGGAGGAGGATAGAGAGAGAAGATGAGGACAGAGAGGAGGATAATAGAGGGAGAAGACGAGGACAGAGAGGAGGATAGTGGGAGAAGGCACTGGCAGAGAGAGAAGACGAGGACAGAGAGGAGTAGGATAGAGAGAGAAGACCCGGACGGAAAGGAGGAGGATAGAGGGAGAAGATGAGGACAGAGAGGAGGAGGATAGAGGGAGAAGACGAGGACAGAGAGGAGGAGGATAGAGAGAGAAGACGAGGACAGAGAGGAGGAGGATAGAGAGAGAAGATGAGGACAGAGAGGAGGATAATAGAGGGAGAAGACGAGGACAGAGAGGAGGATGGTAGAGAGAGAAGACGAGGACAGAGAGGAGGATGGTAGGGAGTGAAGACGAGGACAGAGAGGAGGAGGATAGAGAGAGAAGACAAGGACAGAGAGGAGGAGGATAGAGGGAGAAGACAAGGACAGAGAGGAGGATGGTAGAGAGAGAAGACGAGGACAGAAAGGAGGAAAGAGAGAAGACTAGGACAGAGAGGAGGAGGATGATAGAGAGACTGTTCTCTGTCATTGGAAAACGCTGGGGTGTAGAAATGTCCTTTATTAGCTTTGCACAGTTGTCAGCCGACAGAGAGCATTTTGGCTGCTGACACGTACGTGTAAGTAATGTTATAATTGAAGACGGGGGGAATAGGCATCTCTGTCAGGCGGAAAGCACTCTGCGTTATTGTGTGTGTGTGTGTGTGTGTGTGTGTGTGTGTGTGTGTGTGTGTGTGTGTGTGTGTGTGTGTGTGTGTGTGTGTGTGTGTGTGTGTGTGTGTGTGTGTGTGTGTGTGTGTGTGTGTGTGTGTGTCTGACAGATGAGGCGACACACAGTGAAATGGGATGAGAATGCAGAACACAACAACAGGTACAGAACTACTTTCCCAATTAACAACTATTAACAAGTTGACAAGCTGTCTTGCACGCC
>NW_024607247.1:0-21242 GCF_018296145.1 Oncorhynchus tshawytscha | reverse complement strand
AATGGCAGGACATGTGAAGGGACACACAAACAAACAAACATTTTTTTGTATTGTATTATTATTATAATAATCATATTTATTTATTTATTTGTGTGACTGTCCTTGTCTATCAGTGTTTAGTTACTTGTCATGTTTTGTGTTTTCTGTTGACCCCAGGAAAATCATCTGCTGCCTCTGGAAAAAAAACAATGGGAAAAGACAATGGGATCCAAAAAAACAAGTGTGTGTGTGTATTGTGTGTGTGTGTGTGTGTATTGTGTGTGTGTGTGTACCTTGGCATTCACCAGTGAAGTCTTGCAGACAGAGTGTCAACAGGAACAGAATCCTTCCTCTTCCTCGTTCCATTACTAAAACTGCAGCCAATCAAAAACTTGGAAACAGACGATGACGTCATTGCAAAAAACAAAGTCCACATTTCTTCGGTGCCTCATGCAGTGTTCTGCAAAGTTTCTACTTTTACAGATAATAATTTTAAAAACTATTCAACTATAAACTATAAAAAAGTAGTGATATGCTGTATAACTGTGGATAAACAAAGTACATTCCCTAACAACGTAGCCTACATCAGGTGAACACAATGTACTCATATGGGGCGTATCAAATGACATTCTAAACATGGTTATTATTCTACCGCTGCCTGGCTGCTGCTGTTAAGACCAGATAGACCCGTTAGAGGTCGTGTTCCCATTACCATTAAACATCACATCTACTGTGTAGATAGACAGGAACAGTTCAGACAATAATTAAGTGGAATCAGTATAACTGAAACCAGTGCTTATGTGAACAGTTAGAGGAGAACACTTAAACAACGTGTAAGTCGGGAGGTGTCAGAACACAAAGGGTGAGTTCCTCTGTTCCTCTGCTCAGACGTTGCTGACGCCTATGGTGGAAAATTGCAAGATTATGTTATAATACTTTTAATTGCATCAAATGTTTGTTTTATGCAACAGAATAGAAGATTCTTATAGCTATTGTGTGTTCTACTGAGGATGGCCTCTGGGAGATCACACTGACAAGAGGAGATATACAATGTCTTTTGGGTGATAAAACCTAAAGAGCATTCCAGAGAACATGACTTAATGCTTCTGTTCTATACTGTACCAGGGAGACGTGGCTCCAGTATGGAGTTGGGGGGCCAGACACTGGTCTCTACACAATGACAACTGTTGAAATCGTCAACCAGCCAACATTATCGTAGAGAACTCAATTGATTCACTTTATATGTGTGTGTTGTATTGACCTGCTCCCTTATTAAAAAGTGATTAAAGATTTAGTTTAAGTATAACTCTTGACTTGTGTGATAAGTTTGTCTCTCCACCTTTGATAGTAAAGAAATGAACCACCACACGCTAGATCTTACAACGCCAGGATAGGTATTTTACACATCAGCTAATCCTATCATGTGTTTTTGCAATCTGTCAGTCAACCATTGGTTGATGCATGCAACGTCTAAGCAGTGTGACCTTAGTCAGTACTGACAAAAACCTGCAGGTGTGTCCCTCACAGCAACAACCTGCTATAAGATGGGTGTTGACCCAAGATCAGCCTCCTTGAACAAGGTAAGTATACTGCACTATCTCTGCACTAATCAATGTACAGTATACTGCACTATCTCTGCACTAAACAAGGTACAGTATACTGCACTATCTCTGCACCAAACAAGGTACAGTATACTGCACTAAACAAGGTTCAGTATACTGCACTATCTCTGCACTAAACAAGGTACAGTATACTGCACTAGCTCTGCACTAAACAAGGTAAATGTTTCAGGTGAAAGTCTAACCATGCTTCTCCTTTCACTGTTCTAGGTACAAATGTTAAAACGTGTCTTTCACTGAAATACAAACATACTGTAATCACATGATTATTTACACAAATATTAACAGACCTGGTATCAATAAAATGTCTTCTTAATATTGTACAACAGTTATTAAAGTAATGTAGAGTAGATTGTTGTACAACATTTCATTAGTAAGGTAGTTAAGTTGAATACTCACTTTTAGTGTTGCACGGATCTGTATATTGTTGTCCCCTGTTGTCACTGAGAGAGCTGAAGCAGTGGTCCTGCTGGTTTTGCATAGCTAGATGCCCCAGGTGGGTGGAGATTTACCTCGAACCAATGGAATGGTCTAAAACTCATGCAAAACTAAAGTGCTGCACCTTACAATACCATTGTGCTGCAGTTTACATTCTGTTAAGTTTCATTTTCCCAGCACGTACTCAATTCTAGCCAATGAGAGAATGTTGCTAGGCAAACATTATTCTACTCAGGATAGGCTAAATCGGAATTTTGATTGGGTATCGGCTGTTCAACCTTGGCTGCTTGCCAGAATCATAAAATAGGCCACATCTTTGGATAAAATGAAATGTGTTGGACACATAGAAGTTCAATGCCAATGTGGTAACAACTCCTTTTTGTTAATCAAATAAATAGTACTCTTTCAATTAAGAACCTGTAAAAGTCTAATATCCATATCATGCTGAAATCAATAGAACCACAAACGTTTGAACAACATGATTAAGTCTCCTTCTGAGAAAAAAAAATGGTTAAAAATGAACAAATAAAACTGCATTTTGAAATGTAACTGTATACTGTAGTTGTAACTTTATAGTTGCCTAATCTGGTCCCAGATCTGTTTCTGCTCTTTCCAACTCCATAGATTACCACAGTATGAGTCACAATACCCATAAATCTCAGCTGTCAAACAGGGAAATGGTTCCATTCGTTTTTCCACCATGTAGGTTTTGACTCTTATGTAGGTGTCATAACCAGCCATAAAAGAACTACAGTGGTAGGTTCTGTGGGTTTTGACTCTTATGTAGGTGTCATAACCAGCCATAAAAGAACTACAGTGGTAGGTTCTGTGGGTTTTGACTCTTATGTAGGTGTCATAACCAGCCATAAAAGAACTACAGTGGTAGGTTCTGTGGGTTTTGACTCTTATGTAGGTGTCATAACCAGCCATAAAATAACTACAGTGGTAGGTTCTGTGGGGTTTGAATCTTATGTAGGTGTCATTAACTTGTCTCATCGCGCTCTAGTGACTCCTTGTGGCGGGTCGGGCGCCTGCAGGCTAACCCGGTCGTCAGTTAAATAGTATTTCCTCCGACACGTTGGTGCGGCTGGCTTCCGGGTGTTAAGAAGCGCGGTTTGGTGGGTCATGTTTCAGAGGACACATGACTCAACCTTCGCCTCCCGAGCCCATTGGGGAGTTGCAGCGATGAGACGAGATCGAAAATGTGGAGAAAAAAAAAAAGGGGTAAAATACAATCTTCATTGAAATAATTCAACACCAGAGTCCTAACCTGCACTAGAGGCTCCAGGGAAACAAGATGCAAGGAATGTTGTGCTCTGTGCTCTGTCCAGGTCTAAAACCTGATTGGTTCACATTAAGAATAGATGGGATTCCAAAACCTGATTGGTTCACATTAAGAATAGATGGGATTCTAAAACCTGATTGGTTCACATTAAGAATAGATGGGATTCTAAAACCTGATTGGTTCACATTAAGAATAGGTGGGATTCTAAAACCTGATTGGTTCACATTAAGAATAGATGGGATTCTAAAACCTGATTGGTTCACATTAAGAATAGATGGGATTCTAAAACCTGATTGGTTCACATTAAGAATAGATGGGATTCTAAAACCTGCTTGGTTCACATTAAGAAGTTGACAGTTGGCCAGGGATTATAGTACTTTGTGAAGGCAAGATCATTTTCTAATTGTTCGGTAGTTATGTAAGTCAGAAGGATGTCCTCCTTTATGTAGGGGGAGGACATGTCCTGCTTTACAGATCATAAGGACACCACCAGAAACAACTGTCAAGTTAAAATACATCGGTCAATGGTTCTGTGATAAGTGGTGCAGAGAGTAAAAAGGGATTATGTGAATCAGCTACGGATATTTTTAGTTTTTTCTTCAACTCTTTAACTTAGCACTTAGTACATCATAGACATTAAAAAGGGACATTAAGATAAAGTCTGTGAGTCTGTTAGTGTATCGTTCTCTACAAGGTCATGTGACCAGGAGACTCTCTATAGTAGAATGATATGCATTTTCAGATATTATCCTTTCTAATAATTGAAGCAAAATGGTTATTATGTAAATGTCGTCTAGTATGGGACCAGAGGCGGTCAAAATCTGCTGGCACAACAAGGGAGGGGGGTTGTTTAAAATGTTTTACCACCTTTCAGAAGTTAGCACTTTACAGAAGTTAGCATATATAACACGTATGTTATAGAGATCAGTCCTTTCAGAAGTTAGCATATATAACACGTATGTTATAGAGATCAGTCCTTTCAGAAGTTAGCATATATAACACGTATGTTATAGAGATCAGTCCTTTCAGAAGTTAGCATATATAACACGTATGTTATAGAGATCAGTCCTTTCAGAAGTTAGCATATATAACACGTATGTTATAGAGATCAGTCCTTTCAGAAGTTAGCATATATAACACGTATGTTATAGAGATCAGTCCTTTCAGAAGTTAGCATATATAACACGTATGTTATAGAGATCAGTCCTTTCAGAAGTTAGCATATATAACATGTATGTTATAGAGATCAGTCCTTTCAGAAGTTAGCATATATATGTTATAGAGATCAGTCCTTTCAGAAGTTAGTATATAGCATATGTTATAGAGATCAGTCCTTTCAGAAGTTAGCATATATAACACGTATGTTATAGAGATCAGTCCTTTCAGAAGTTAGCATATATAGCATGTATGTTATAGAGATCAGTCCTTTCAGAAGTTAGCATATATATCACGTATATTATAGAGATCAGTCCTTTCAGAAGCCCAGATCATTTATTTATAAATCCCATCATTGGATGGTTCGGTAGTTGGGTTTCCCAAGGGACTCTACAGGCCACCATACCTGACCTGAGTTGTAAATATAAACAAAAAGAGTTGCCTGGTAATGTGTATGTACCTGGTAATGTGTGTGTATCTGGTAATGTGTATGTATCTGGTAATGTGTGTGTATCTGGTAATGTGTATGTATCTGGTAATGTGTGTGTATCTGGTAATGTGTATGTATCTGGTAATATGTATGTGTGTGTATCTGGTAATGTGTATGTATCTGGTAATGTGTGTGTATCTGGTAATGTATGTATCTGTAATGTGTGTATCTGGTAATGTGTATGTATCTGGTAATGTGTGTGTATCTGGTAATGTGTATGTATCTGGTAATGTGTATGTATCTGGTAATGTGTATGTATCTGGTAATGTGTATGTATCTGGTAATGTGTGTGTATCTGGTAATGTATATGTATCTGGTAATGTGTGTGTATCTGGTAATGTGTGTGTATCTGGTAATGTGTATGTATCTGGTAATGTGTGTGTATCTGGTAATGTGTGTGTATCTGGTAATGTATATGTGTCTGTATCTTCCAAATAATGGAATGTTCTCAAACCATTATTGTCCATGATATCGACATGGTTACGGATTCCACATTAGGACCGTGGTGAAGATCTTTGTGGGCTATACTCGGCCTTGTCTCAGGATGGTAAGTTGGTGGTTGAATATATCCCTCTAGTGGTCTGGGGGCTGTGCTTTGGCAAAGTGGGTGGGGTTATATCCTTCCTGTTTGGCCCTGTCCGGGGGTATCATCGGATGGGGCCACAGTGTCTCCTGACCCCTCCTGTCTCAGCCTCCAGTATTTATGCTTCAGTAGTTTATGTGTCGGGGGTCTAGGGTCAGTTTGTTATATCTGGAGTACTTCTCCTGTCTTATCCGGTGTCCTGTGAATTTAAGTGTGCTCTCTCTAATTCTCTCTTTCTCTCTTTCCTTCTCTCTCTCGGAGGACCTGAGCCCTAGGACCATGCCTCAGGACTACCTGGCATGATGACTCCTTGCTGTCCCCAGTCCACCTGGCCGTGCTACTGCTCCAGGTTCAACTGTTCTGCCTGTGATTATTATTATTTGACCATGCTGGTCATTTATGAACATTTGAACATCTTGGCCATGTTCTGTTATAATCTCCACCCGGCACAGCCAGAAGAGGACTGGCCACCCCTCAGCCTGGTTCCTCTCTAGGTTTCTTCCTAGGTTTTGGCCTTTCTAGGGAGTTTTTCCTAGCCACCGTGCTTCTACACCTGCATTGCTTGCTGTTTGGGGTTTTAGGCTGGGTTTCTGTACAGCACTTTGAGATATCAGCTGAAGTACGAAGGGCTATATAAATACATTTGATTTGATTTGATTTTGGGGAGATGCAAATGGCCACCCTCCAGATAACAAGTCATTAGTGTGAAATAATACACAACATCTTTTGGCTTTTGACCATTTTTTGTTCTTAATCATTGTTGGGGAAAAATTGGATCCAGATCAGATGTTTGGTACTATATTTATTGAAAAGTATATGAATACTAGCAATTAAAATGTCCAATTTGGGTGCAATAAATTTGCTTAAATTCTCAGAGATCAAATTATATTTATATTATATAACTCAATAATTAATCTTAATTTCAAAACAATTTGAGATGGTGGATGTGGATTTTATTCCTTCTGGTCTTCTGAGTTGGAACTACCTGATTTGAAATAGGTGTGCAGGCAGTCAACACCTTTAGCAGCGGCTAATACAGCCCCTGCTGCAATGGAGAATGGATTGTACATGGCTCCCAACCCCAATACAGCCGAACTGGCAAGTGCTGACCACTTGCACTCATTCAATTTCTCTTCTCTTCTTCTTCTTTCTTCCTCTTCCTGTCTCCTCTCTCTGTCTCTCTTCTCTCTCCTCCTGTCTCTCTCTCTCTCTTTTCTCCTTTTCCTGTCTCTCCCTCTCCTCCTCCTCTTCGATCTTCCTCTGGGCCTCCTGGTACATCTTGTTGGTGTAGTGTTTTCCTCCATTCTTCTTCACCATCTCCTCTATCTTCTTCAGCAGCTCTGGGACCTGACTGTCTTCTCTCTTGTCATTGTTTAGGGAGTGATATCTGCCTCCACAGATATTGATGAGTTTCTGTAGCTCTTTGCTCTTAGCCAGAAACTCCTCTACTGATTTCCCCTTCAGTTGATCTCCATGAGTGAACAGCAAGATGGTGTACATTGAGGCTTCTTCTCCAAAGCTCTCCTGGATCCACGTCACCGTGTTCCTCTCCTCCTCTGTGAACCTCCCCAGTCTGATCACCAGCAGGAAGGCGTGAGGTCCTGGGACTGACATGTAGATGGCCTTTTCTATTTCACTTTTCATCTCTTCTTGAGACATTGTTGTGTCATAGAGCCCTGGGGTGTCGATGACATCAATGTTCCTCCCATCCACCACTCCACTCTGTTTCTCACTCTGTGCAGTCACAGACACTGGAGAAGCCTCCACTTTAAACCCCTCCCTCCCCAGGATGGTGTTTCCTGTTGCACTCTTCCCTGATCCAGTCTTCCCCACCAGAACTATCCTCCGGTCAGAAGGATGCCCTGAAACTGTGGAAATAAACAACCAATGATTGATTTGATAGTAGATGTCTTGATATAAGGCTACTCTACTTCCATGCACATACTGTATGTGTGTGTGTGTGTGTGTGTGTGTGTGTGTGTGTGTGTGTGTGTGTGTGTGTGTGTGTGTGTGTGTGTGTGTGTGTGTGTGTGTGTGTGTGTGTGTGTGTGTGTCTTTCCTGGTTGAGAGTTGACGAGACATTAAATGCATCTCTTATAGTCAAATAATATTCAGCTTATAGACCCATATAGACCCCACAGGACATGACACCAGGGGTCTCTTCACAGTCCCCAAGTTCAACATGAAACAAATAACATAAATATTAAACAACTTCTCATGGAATGGCAGGAACTGTGAAGGGACAAACTCATTATTTTAATGTATTGTATTGTATTATTATTATTTTATATATTTATACATTTATTTGTGTGACTGTCCTTGTCTATCAGTGTTTAGTTACTTGTCATGTTTTCTGTTTTCTGTTGACCCCAGGAAGAATATCTGCTGCCTCTGGAAAAGACAATGGGATCCAAACAAACAAACATCAAGTGTGTGTGTGTGTGTGTGTATGTGTGTGTGTGTGTGTGTGTGTGTGTGTGTGTGTGTGTGTGTGTACCTTGGCATTGACCAGTGAAGTCTTGCAGACAGAGTGTCAACAGGAACAGAATCTTCAGAGTCCTTCCTCTTCCTCGTGCCATTACTACCACTGCAGCCAATCAAAAAACATGGAAACAGACGATGACCTCATTACAAACGACAACGTCCACATTTCTTGACCCATGCAGAGTGTTCGGCAAGTTCCAACGTTTTTCTCAGCTACTTGACTTTCAAACAACAAAAACGATTAAACTATAAACTATAAAAGAGTGATGATATGTGGTATAACTGTGGATAAACAAATTACATTCCCTAACAACGTAGCCTACATCAGGTGAACACAATGTACTCATATGGGGCGTATCAAATGACATTCTAAACATGGTTATTATTCTACCGCTGCCTGGCTGCTGCTGTTAAGACCAGATAGACCAGTTAGAGGTCGTGTTCCCATTACCATTAAACATCACATCTACTGTGTAGACAGACAGGAACAGTTCAGACAATAATTAAGTGGAATCAGTATAACTGAAACCAGTGCTTATGTGAACAGTTAGAGGTGAACACTTAAACAACGTGTAAGTCGGGAGGTGTCAGAACACAAAGGGTGAGTTCCTCTGTTCCTCTGCTCAGACGTTGCTGACGTCTATGGTGGACAATTGCAAGATTATGTTATAATACTTTTAATTGCATCAAATGTTTGTTTTATGCAACAGAATAGAAGATTCTTATAGCTATTGTGTGTTCTACTGAGGATGGCCTCTGGGAGATCACACTGACAAGAGGAGATATACAATGTCTTTTGGGTGATAAAACCTAAAGAGCAGAGAACATGACTTAATGCTTCTGTTCTATACTGTACCAGGGAGACGTGGCTCCAGTATGGAGTTGGGGGGCCAGACACTGGTCTCTACACAATGACAACTGTTGAAATCGTCAACCAGCCAACATTATCGTAGAGAACTCAATTGATTCACTTTATATGTGTGTGTTGTATTGACCTGCTCCCTTATTAAAAAGTGATGAAAGATTTAGTTTAAGTATAACTCTTGACTTGTGTGATAAGTTTGTCTCTCCACCTTTGATAGTAAAGAAATGAACCACCACACGCTAGATCTTACAACGCCAGGATAGGTATTTTACACATCAGCTAATCCTATCATGTGTTTTTGCAATCTGTCAGTCAACCATTGGTTGATGCATGCAACGTCTAAGCAGTGTGACCTTAGTCAGTACTGACAAAAACCTGCAGGTGTGTCCCTCACAGCAACAACCTGCTATAAGATGGGTGTTGACCCAAGATCAGCCTCCTTGAACAAGGTAAGTATACTGCACTATCTCTGCACTAATCAATGTACAGTATACTGCACTATCTCTGCACTAAACAAGGTACAGTATACTGCACTATCTCTGCACTAAACAAGGTACAGTATACTGCACTATCTCTGCACTAAACAAGGTACAGTATACTGCACTATCTCTGCACTAAACAAGGTACAGTATACTGCACTATCTCTGCACTAAACAAGGTACAGTATACTGCACTATCTCTGCACTAAACAAGGTAAATGTTTCAGGTGAAAGTCTAACCATGTTTCTCCTTTCACTGTTCTACAATGTTAAAACGTGTAGAAATACAAACATACTGTAATCACATGATTATTTACACAAATATTAACAGACCTGGTATCAATAAAATGTCTTCTTAATATTGTACAACAGTTATTAAAGTAATGTTGAGTAGATTGTTGTACAACATTTCATTAGTAAGGTAGTTAAGTTGAATACTCACTTTTAGTGTTGCACGGATCTGTATATTGTTGTCCCCTGTTGTCACTGAGAGAGCTGAAGCAGTGGTCCTGCTGGTTTTGCATAGCTAGATGCCCCAGGTGGGTGGAGATTTACCTCGAACCAATGGAATGGTCTAAAACTCATGCAAAACTAAAGTGCTGCACCTTACAATACCATTGTGCTGCAGTTTACATTCTGTTAAGTTTCATTTTCCCAGCACGTACTCAATTCTAGCCAATGAGAGAATGTTGCTAGGCAAACATTATTCTACTCAGGATAGGCTAAATCGGAATTTTGATTGGGTATCGGCTGTTCAACCTTGGCTGCTTGCCAGAATCATAAGATAGGCCACATCTTTGGATAAAATGAAATGTGTTGGACACATAGAAGTCTCCTTCTGGGAAAAAAAAGGTTAAAAATGAACAAATAAAACTGCATTTTGAAATGTAACTGGATACTGTAGTTGTAACTTTATAGTTGCCTAATCTGGTCCCAGATCTGTTTCTGCTCTTTCCAACTCCATAGATTACCACAGTATGAGTCACAATACCCATAAATCTCAGCTGTCAAACAGGGAAATGGTTCCATTAAGTTTCCACCATGAGGTTTTGAAAAAATGTAGGTTCAAAATGAACAAAAAAACTACAGTGGTAGGTTCTGTGGGGTTTGACTCTTATAGGTGTCATAACCAGCCATAAAAGAACTACAGTGTAGGTTCTGTGGGGTTTGACTCTTATGTAGGTGTCCCATAACCAGCCATAAAAGAACTACAGTGGTAGGTTCTGTGGGTTTTGACTCTTATGTAGGTGTCATAACCAGCCATAAAATAACTACAGTGGTAGGTTCTGTGGGTTTTGACTCTTATGTAGGTGTCATAACCAGCCATAAAAGAACTACAGTGGTAGGTTCTGTGGGTTTTGACTCTTATGTAGGTGTCATAACCAGCCATAAAATAACTACAGTGGTAGGTTCTGTGGGGTTTGAATCTTATGTAGGTGTCATTAACTTGTCTCATCGCGCTCTAGTGACTCCTTGTGGCGGGTCGGGCGCCTGCAGGCTAACCCGGTCGTCAGTTAAATAGTATTTCCTCCGACACGTTGGTGCGGCTGGCTTCCGGGTGTTAAGAAGCGCGGTTTGGTGGGTCATGTTTCAGAGGACACATGACTCAACCTTCGCCTCCCGAGCCCATTGGGGAGTTGCAGCGATGAGACGAGATCGAAAATGTGGAGAAAAAAGGGGTAAAATACAATCTTCATTGAAATAATTCAACACCAGAGTCCTAACCTGCACTAGAGGCTCCAGGGAAACAAGATGCAAGGAATGTTGTGCTCTGTGCTCTGTCCAGGTCTAAAACCTGATTGGTTCACATTAAGAATAGATGGGATTCCAAAACCTGATTGGTTCACATTAAGAATAGATGGGATTCTAAAACCTGATTGGTTCACATTAAGAATAGATGGGATTCTAAAACCTGATTGGTTCACATTAAGAATAGATGGGATTCTAAAACCTGATTGGTTCACATTAAGAATAGATGGGATTCTAAAACCTGATTGGTTCACATTAAGAATAGATGGGATTCTAAAACCTGATTGGTTCACATTAAGAATAGATGGGATTCTAAAACCTGATTGGTTCACATTAAGAATAGATGGGATTCTAAAACCTGCTTGGTTCACATTAAGAAGTTGACAGTTGGCCAGGGATTATAGTACTTTGTGAAGGCAAGATCATTTTCAAATTGTTCGGTAGTTATGTAAGTCAGAAGGATGTCCTCCTTTATGTAGGGGAGGACATGTCCTGCTTTACAGATCATAAGGACACCACCAGAAACAACTGTCAAGTTAAAATACATCGGTCAATGGTTCTGTGATAAGTGGTGCAGAGAGTAAAAAGGGATTATGTGAATCAGCTACGGATATTTTTAGTTTTTTCTTCAACTCTTTAACTTAGCACTTAGTACATCATAGACATTAAAAGGGACATTAAGATAAGTCTGTGAGTCTGTTAGTGTATCGTTCTCTACAAGGTCATGTGACCAGGAGACTCTCTATAGTAGAATGATATGCATTTTCAGATATTATCCTTTCTAATAATTGAAGCAAAATGGTTATTATGTAAATGTCGTCTAGTATGGGACCAGAGGCGGTCAAAATCTGCTGGCACAACAAGGGAGGGGGGTTGTTTAAAATGTTTTACCACTTTACAGAAGTTAGCATAGCATGTATGTTATAGAGATCAGTCCTTTCAGAAGTTAGCATATATAGCACATATGTTATAGAGATCAGTCCTTTCAGAAGTTAGCATATATAGCATGTATGTTATAGAGATCAGTCCTTTCAGAAGTTAGCATATATAGCACGTATGTTATAGAGATCAGTCCTTTCAGAAGTTAGCATATGTAGCACGTATGTTATAGAGATCAGTCCTTTCAGAAGTTAGCATATATAGCACGTATGTTATAGAGATCAGTCCTTTCAGAAGTTAGCATATGTAGCACGTATGTTATAGAGATCAGTCCTTTCAGAAGTTAGCATATTTAGCACGTATGTTATAGAGATCAGTCCTTTCAGAAGTTAGCATATATAGCACGTATGTTATAGAGATCAGTCCTTTCAGAAGTTAACATATATAGCACGTATGTTATAGAGATCAGTCCTTTCAGAAGTTAGCATATATAGCACGTATGTTATAGAGATCAGTCCTTTCAGAAGTTAACATATATAGCATGTATGTTATAGAGATCAGTCCTTTCAGAAGTTAGCATATATAGCACGTATGTTATAGAGATCAGTCCTTTCAGAAGTTAACATATATAGCACGTATGTTATAGAGATCAGTCCTTTCAGAAGTTAGCATATATAGCACGTATGTTATAGAGATCAGTCCTTTCAGAAGTTAGCATATATAGCACGTATGTTATAGAGATCAGTCCTTTCAGAAGTTAGCATAGCATGTATGTTAGAGATCAGTCCTTTCAGAAGTTAACATATATAGCATGTATGTTATAGAGATCAGTCCTTTCAGAAGTTAGCATATATAGCACGTATGTTATAGAGATCAGTCCTTTCAGAAGTTAACATATTTTGCATGTATGTTATAGAGATCAGTCCTTTCAGAAGTTAGCATATATAGCACGTATGTTATAGAGATCAGTCCTTTCAGAAGTTAACATATATAGCACGTATGTTATAGAGATCAGTCCTTTCAGAAGTTAACATATGTAGCACGTATGTTATAGAGATCAGTCTTTTCAGAAGTTAGCATATATAGCACGTATGTTATAGAGATCAGTCCTTTCAGAAGTTAACATATATAACACGTATGTTATAGAGATCAGTCCTTTCAGAAGTTAGCATATATAGCACGTATGTTATAGAGATCAGTCCTTTCAGAAGTTAGCATATATAGCACGTATGTTATAGAGATCAGTCCTTTCAGAAGTTAACATATATAGCATGTATGTTATAGAGATCAGTCCTTTCAGAAGTTAGCATATGTAGCACGTATGTTATAGAGATCAGTCCTTTCAGAAGTTAACATATATAACACGTATGTTATAGAGATCAGTCCTTTCAGAAGTTAACATATATATCACGTATATTATAGAGATCAGTCCTTTCAGGAGCCCAGATCACTTATTTATAAATCCCAACATTGGATGGTTCGGTAGTTGGGTTTCCCAAGGGACTCTACAGGCCACCATACCTGACCTGAGTTGTAAATATAAACAAAAAGAGTTGCCTGGTAATGTGTGTGTATCTGGTAATGTGTATGTATCTGGTAATGTGTATGTATCTGGTAATGTGTATGTATCTGGTAATGTATATGTATCTGGTAATGTGTATGTATCTGGTAATGTGTATGTATCTGGTAATGTGTATGTATCTGGTAATGTATATGTATCTGGTAATGTATATGTATCTGGTAATGTGTGTGTATCTGGTAATGTGTGTGTATCTGGTAATGTGTATGTATCTGGTAATGTGTGTGTATCTGGTAATGTATATGTATCTGGTAATGTATATGTATCTGGTAATGTGTATGTATCTTCCAAATCTTGGAATGTTCTCAAACCATTACTGTCCATGATATCTTTACGGATTCCACATTAGGACCATTGGGGAGATGCAAATGGCCGCCCTCCAGATAACAAGTCATTAGTGTGAAATAATACCCAACATCTGATCTGAGGCTTTTGACCATTCTTTGTTCTTAGTCATTGTTGGGGAAAATGGATCCAGATCAGATGTTGGGTACTATATTTATTGAATAGTATATGAATCCTATCCATCAAAATGTCAAATTTGGGCACAATAAATTTTATTTATTTATTAATTTCTCAGAGATCAAATTCTATATATTATATTATATAACACAATAATTCATCTTAATTTCAAAACAATCTGAGATGGTGGATGTGGAAATCTTATTTCTCCTGGTCTTCTGAGGTGAAATAGGTGTCCATGCACTGATAGCCTTTAACAGCGGCTAATGCAGCCCCTGCTGTTAACGACCATGGAGAGCTGAACATGGCTCCCAACCCCAATGCAGCCATACTGGCAAACGCTGACCACTTGCACTCATTCAATTTCTCTTCTCTTCTTCTTCTTTCTTCCTCCTCCTGTCTCCTCTCTCTGTCTCTCTCCTTCTTCTCCTGTTTCTTCCTCTCCTCCTCCTCTTCGATCTTCCTCTGGGCCTCCTGGTACATCTCATTGGTGTAGTGTTGTCCTCCATTCTTCTTCACCATCTCCTCTATCTTCTTCAGCAGCTCTGGGACCTGAGTGTTGTCTTCTCTCTTGTCATTGATTAGGGAGTGATATCTGCCCCCACAGATATTGATGAGTTTCCGTAACTCTTTGCTCTCAGCCAGAAACTCCTCCACTGATTTACCCTCCACGTGATCTCCATGTGTGAACAGCAAGATGGTGTACATTGAGGCTTCTTCTCCAAAGTTCTCCTGGATCCACTTCACAGTGTTCCTCTCCTCCTTTGTGAACCTCCCCAGTCTGATCACCAGCAGGAAGGCGTGGGGTCCTGGGACTGACATTTCTATACACCTGACTATTTCACTTTTCATCTCTTCTTTAGACATTGTTGTGTCATAGAGTCCCGGGGTGTCGATGACATCAATGTTCCTCCCATCCACCACTCCACTCCGTTTCTCACTCTGTGCAGTCACAGACACTGGAGAAGCCTCCACTTTAAACACCTCTCTCCCCAGGATGGTGTTTCCTGTTGCACTCTTCCCTGATCCAGTCTTCCCCAGCAGAACTATCTTCAGGTTAGAGGGCTGCCCTGAAACTGTGGAAACAAACAAGAAATGATTGATTTTGCAATAATATGTTAAGATAAATGCACAACACAAAGGACTAAAGATCAAGAGGACTAGACGTCAATAGAGTTCCAACGATCAATGGAAATAATGTTTTTTCTGTAATAGGGGATTATTTATCCATGGGTCAGAGACATGGGAGGAATTTGTCTCGACATTGAGCCTGAAATAGGCCATTGGCCCAATTTTATAGCAAGGAATTATAATTGGTCAACTGTAGGCTAGGGTAGGTTTATACAACTACATCCTGTCCCTTTGTTCTGTGGAAAGAATCACGGAGGAGAGAATCACTGAGGACAGGGGAGAATGAACATCTACCTCTCAGCAAAACATATATGATTTGTCCTCTTTGAATAAACTTATTTTTCTCCCCCTCATTTGCTTTGGGGTCTGTGTTATTGAAGAGTAACATCAATTGCTAACACTTGGTGCCGTGACCCAGATGAATTGGTCCAACAACAAGGAAAGACTGAACTGTGTATTGATCCAGGGGAAAGAGAGAGAGAGAGAGAGAGTTTTGAGCCCATTGGATTCAACTGTTAATTTCCTGATTGACTGCTAACATATTGCTGGGTGAGTCCAGACCGATTTCTTTTTATTCCTTTTATTTTACCAGGTTTTCAAGTTAACCAAGTTGTCTGAGAACACATTCTCATTTACAGCAACGACCTGGGGAATCGTTGCAGGGGAGAGGAGGGGGATGAATGAGCCTACTGTTAGCTGGTAATGATTAGGTGATCATGATGGTATGAGGGACAGCTTGAGAATTTAGCCAGGACACCGGGGTTAACACCCCTACTCCTACGATAAGTGCCAAGGTATCTTTAATGACCTCAGAGAGTCAGGACACCCGTTTAACGTCCCATCCGAAAGACGGCACCCTACACAGGGCAGCGTCCCCAATCACTGCCCTGGGACATTGGGATATTTTTTTAGACCAGAGGAAAGAGTGGGACCTATTGGTCCTCCAACACCACTTCAGCAGCGTCTGGTCTCCCATCCAGGGACTGACCAGGACCAACCCTGCTTAGCTTCAGAAGCAAGCCAGCAGTGGGATATCATTTAAAAGAACCAAATCAGGATAAAATAAGTGCATGCAATGAGTGATACGTATTGATGTGATGTATAAGGTATAGTCCTTTGTTTGCACTGTTGCAGGTTTGTTAAATCTCTAGTCCTCTAAAAAAGGTTTGTTAAATCTCTAGTCCTCTATTAAAAAGGTTTGTTAAATCTCTAGTCCTCTATTAAAAAGGTTTGTTAAATCTCTAGTCCTCTATTAAAAAGGTTTGTTAAATCTCTAGTCCTCTATTAAAAAGGTTTGTTAAATCTCTAGTCCTCTATTAAAAAGGTTTCAGTCCTTTTTGTGAAACCTTTTTGCAAAGAAGTGAGTTGCTAGTTGAGTAGCAATTTTTGACACGTGGGTAATGAAAGACTTCAACAAGCTTTTGAAGTGAACACAAGTTTTATGGGTAACCAGGCCCTACAGTTTTGAAAAATAAGAGGTTATAAATATATACACTGCTCAAAAAAATAAAGGGAACACTAAAATAACATCCTAGATCTGAATGAATGAAATATTCTTATGAAATACTTTTTTCTTTACATAGTTGAATGTGCTGACAACAAAATCACACAAAAATTATCAATGGAAATCAAATGTATCAACCCATGGAGGTCTGGATTTGGAGTCACACTCAAAATTAAAGTGGAAAACCACACTGCAGGCTGATCCAACTTTGATGTAATGTCCTTAAAACAAGTCAAAATGAGGCTCAGTAGTGTGTGTGGCCTCCACGTGCCTGTATGACCTCCCTACAACGCCTGGGCATGCTCCTGATGAGGTGGCAGATGGTTTCCTGAGGGACCTCCTCCCAGACCTGGACTAAAGCATCCGCCAACTCCTGGACAGTCTGTGGTGCAACGCGTTGGTGGATGGAGCGAGACATGATGTCTCAGATGTGCTCAATTGGATTCAGGTCTGGGGAACGGGCGGGCCAGTCCATAGCATCAATGCCTTCCTCTTGCAGGAACTGCTGACACACTCCAGCCACATGAGGTCTAGCATTGTCTTGCATTAGGAGGAACCCAGGGCCAACCACACCAGCATATGGTCTCACAAGGGGTCTGAGGATCTCTTCTTGGTACCTAATGGCAGTCAGGCTACCTCTGGCGAGCACATGGAGGGCTGTGCGGCCCCCCAAAGAAATGCCACCCCACACCATGACTGACCCACCGCCTAACTGGTCATGCTGGAGGATGTTGCAGGCAGCAGAACATTCTCCATGGCAACTCCAGACTCTGTCACATGTGCTCAGTGTGAACCTGCTTTCATCTGTGAAGAGCACAGGGTGCCAGTGGCGGATTTGCCAATCTTGGTGTTCTCTGGCAAATGCCAAACGTCCTGCACGGTGTTGGGCTGTAAGCACAACCCCCACCTGTGGACATCGGGCCCTCATACCACCTTCATGGAGTCTGTTTCTGACCGTTTGAGCAGACACATGCACATTTGTGGCCTGCTGGAGGTCATTTTGCAGGGCTCTGGCAGTGCTCCTCCTGCTCCTCCTTGCACAAAGGTGGAGGTAGCGGTCCTGCTGCTGGGTTGTTGCCCTCCTACGGCCTCCTCTACGTCTCCTGATGTATTGCCCTGTCTCCTGTCTCCTCCAAGGTTTAGAGCAGAGGTGGTTAGACACAGTAGGTTACCCAACATGGAAGATGAAGGTGTCCCATTTTTGGAGGAATTGAGTGTAATCACCCAGCAGTGAAAAACTTTTGTTTCCACAACTATGGACTGGGAAAGACAAAACTACGACGACATCATCGACAGGCTGTCACGACTGGACAGAAACAATCAACATAATAAACCGGCTGTTAACTAGTGATTATGTTAAGATTGATTGTTTTTTCTAAGATAGTTTAATGTTAGCTAGCATCTTACCGTGGCTCCTTGCTGCACTCACGTAACAGGTGGTCAGGCTGCCACTCAGTCTCCTCGTGGAGATCAATGTAATCGTTCATAATCGGCGTCCAAAAATGCCGATTACCGATTTTTATGAAAACTTGAAATCGACCCTAATTAATAGGCCATCGACCTCTATTTGGGACACATTGGTGTGGACAAGATAGTTTATCGTTTTGTGGGCAAATGGTGAAATCCTGGTGTGCGGAAAGAGTCTGAGGCTGTTGTGGCAAATTGCAAGTTTGTATGGAAAACACCAAGAGACGTGTGAAAGTACAGATACGACGAGCCCCTCCAGGACCCTGCAGACATCTACAGCTTGACTACAATACGCTGCCCAAATGTAAAGGACAGGAAGATGTGCTGGTCATTGTTGATCGTTTCTCACGATGAGTTGAAGCCCACCCTACTGAGAACGGAAACGCACAAAACACAGCTAAAATTCTGATTGGAGAAATCAGACAGACAAGTAAAAAGAGACGTGAGACTTCTGAAGGGGGACGTGACGTAGTACCAGGACAGTGGGTGATGGTAACAAACACATGTAACAGAGATGTGGGGAATAACTCCTGAAGGGGGACGTGACGTAGTACCAGGACAGTGGGTGATGGTAACAAACACATGTAACAGAGATGTGGGGAATAACTCCTGAAGGGGGACGTGACGTAGTACCAGGACAGTGGGTGATGGTAACAACCACATGTAACAGAGACAATAGGGCCAGAATGGGAAGGTCATTATCAAGTGTTGCTCATAATAAGGTCAGCAGTGAAAGTCCAGGGAAAATCCCATGGATACATGTCACTCATTGCAAGGTTTTCCATGTTGATGACAAAGCGGAGACTGGAGAATAAAGAACTGATTGATTAGCAATCGGGGACAATCTCAGGTGAAGAAGTATACTAAGATGATCAGAACCTGATAAGCTTCTATGTTGTATATGTTGTACTCCGCAGTCGTCATATTAGGGAAATCTAGGTGAAATGTCTAACGTTTTCATGAAAATCGTGACATGCTTACTCTATGTGAAATATACATTTCTCTTGAAACCAGGACGTTACTTTCATTATTGTTTCCTTCGTTACAGGTTACGAGAATCTAACGCCGGAAGTTGCAGCAATATCCCTTGACCCAACGACTGTACCTTTTCACAGTTAATTGTTCAGTTTCCTTTATATTCCTTAATTTTCTGAATATTCATCTACTTCTTCACTTCAGAAGTTTCTGCAATTATTTCATTCACTGCACTCATTTGTAATAATGTGCACACTGTGTTACGTTCCTTCTTCCTTTTTTCTTGCCAATATTTCTCCACTGAGATCGCCTAATTTCAATGGGTTCAATGAGACAGTTTCTTTTATTTAACCACCAGAAGGCAGTGTCGCTATTCTGGACTCCAATAGTCTTGCTACTTGGCAGCTCCTGAATACTGTACTAGCAGTGCTAGCAGTGGTTAGCCTTCTCTACTGGCGAAAGAAAATAAATATAACTGACGAATTACATAATTATTTTGAGTTTCATTACTCACGCAACATTCTTCCCTTCAAGCAATGTCCGTTTATGTAGTTTAATCACCTCGTCGCCACTGTAATATTTGTGTTGTGGAGAAATGACCAGGCAGGAGACGGGAGTACAGTTAGTTTTCGTTTAGTCCAAAAAAACAGATGTAGATCCCAGATACTACAATCATCTCTAATAGTTATCTATGTTGGACTGATACCAGTGTGGAAGAGCTGGTCACTTTGGTGAATGATTACCTTGTCAATAGAACAATTGACTATTGTTGTTTTGTAGACAATTCTTTTTTCGTGTGAGTTTCCTCAAATTCAGGATGTGGTAGGAATCGTAAGGGACATCATCAATACACCTGTTAATACTTATTTTCTATAACTTTGTTTGAAATCTATTTCTTATTGTAATATCAAGTAAAACATTGTCACGCCCTGACCTTAGAGATCCTTTTTATGCCTCTATTTTGGTTTGGTCAGAGAGTGAGTTGTGGTGGGCAATCTATGTCTGGTGTTCTAGGTTTTCTTTACTGTGTGTTTGGCCCGGGTATGGTTCTCAATCAGAGGCAGCTGTCTATCGTCTATGTGGGGTTCTAGGTTTTCTTTACTCTGTGTTTGGCTGGGTATGGTTCTCAATCAGAGGCAGCTGTCTATCGTCTATGTGGGGTTCTAGGTTTTCTTTACTGTGTGTTTGGCCCGGGTATGGTTCTCAATCAGAGGCAGCTGTCTATCGTTGTCTCTGCTTGAGAACCATACTTAGGTAGCCTTTTCCCACCTGTCTGTTGTGGGTTGTTTTCTGTTTTGTGTGTCTGCACCAGCCAGAACTGTTTCGTTCACTCTCTTTGTTGTTTCAGTGTTCAGTTTATTTATTAAATTACAATGAACACTTACGACGCTGCGTTTTGGTGACCTTCTTTCCAGGGCGAACGTTACAAATATGTCCTTTGTGTTTTATAGAAATGTAATGTGTTTAATGTGAATGATTTTATGCTTAATGCTAATGTTTTCTATTATTTTCCAAAAATACATTTGAAGTATATTTCTTTTTAAAATGGTCTAGGGGGAGTGTAAGAATATTTTACGATAACTACACAACGCAGAGGACGAGAGGTCAATCGATTACTTATGATCAATAAAAATAGTGTTTTTTCTGTAATTGGGAATTATTGATCAATGGGTCAGAGACATGGGAGAAATTTGTCTAGACATTGAGACTGAAATAGGTTACTTGTTATTTTGCCATTGGCCCAGTTTTATTGCAAGGAATTCTAACTGGTCAACCACAGGCTATGGTTGGGTTATAACACTACATCCTGTAACTTTGTACACTGAGGAGAGAATCACTGAGAACAGGGGAGAATGAACATCTACCTCTCAGCATAACATCTACCTCTCAGCATAACATCTATGATTTGTCCTCTTTGGGGTCTGTGCTATTGAAGATTAACATCAACTGCTAACACTGATAGTGGGTGTCTTGATAAAAGGCTACTGAAAACTCTGTGTAAGTCCATGCATATATATATGCGTGAGTGTGTGTGTGTGTGTGTGTGTGTATTGTGTGTGTGTGTGTATTGTGTGTGTGTGTGTGTGTGTGTGTATTGTGTGTGTGTGTATTGTGTGTG
>NW_024607246.1:0-21236 GCF_018296145.1 Oncorhynchus tshawytscha | reverse complement strand
ATCCCCTGTCATTATATTACATCTACTGGCATTATATTACCCTGGTCTACCATCTACTGTCATTATGTTACCCTACCATCCCTGTCATTATATTACCTGGTCTACCATCTACTGTCATTTTAATACCCTGGTCTACCATCTACTGTCATTATATTACCCTGGTCTACCATCTACTGTCATTATATTACCCTGGTCTACCATCTTCTGTCATTATATTAACCTGGTCTGCCATCTACTGTCATTATATTACCCTGGTCTACCATCTACTGTCATTATATTACCCTGTATCTACTGTCATTATATTACCCTGGTCTATCTACTGTCATTTACCCTGGTCTCCCATCTACTGTCGTTATTTACCTGGTCTACCATCTACTGTCGTTATATTACCCTGGTCTTTACCATCCCCTGTCATTATATTACCCTGGTCTACCATCTACTGTCATTATATTACCTGGTCTGCCATCTACTGTCATTATATTACCCTGGTCTACCATCTTCTGTCATTATAATAACCTGGTCTGCCATCTACTGTCATTATATTACCCTGGTCTACCATCTACTGTCATTATATTACCCTGGTCTCCATCCTGTCTACCCTGTCATTATATATTACCCTGGTCTACCATCTACTGTCATTATATTACCCTGGTCTACCATCTACTGTCATTATATTACCCTGGTCTACCATCTTCTGTCATTATATTAACCTGGTCTACCATCTACTGTCATTATATTACCCTGGTCTACCATCTACTGTCATTATATTACCCTGGTCTCCCCTCTACTGTCATTATATTACCCTGGTCTACCATCTACTGTCATTATATTACCCTGGTCTACCATCTACTGTCATTATATTACCTGGTCTACCATCTACTGTCATTATATTACCCTGGTCTCCCTCTACTGTCATTATATTACCTACCCTCTACTGTCATTATATTCTACCCTGGTCTACCATCTACTGTCATTATATTACCCTGGTCTACCATCTACTGTCATTATACCTGGTCTACCTGTCATTATATTACCTGGTCTACCATCTACTGTCATTATATTACCCTGGTCTACCATCTACTGTCATTATATTACCCTGGTCTACCATCTACTGTCATTATATTACCCTGGTCTACCATCTACTGTCATTATATTACCCTGGTCTACCATCTACTGTCATTATATTACCCTGGTCTACCATCTACTGTCATTATATTACCCTGGTCTACCATCTACTGTCATTATATTACCCTGGTCTACCATCTACTGTCATTATATTACCCTGGTCTACCATCTACTGTCATTATATTACCTGGTCTACCATCTACTGTCATTATATTACCCTGGTCTACCTTCTGTCATTATATTACCCTGGTCTACCATCTGTCATTATATTACCCTGGTCTACCATCTACTGTCATTATATTACCCTGGTCTCTCTCTACTGTCATTATATTACCTGGTCTCTATCCCCTGTCATTATATTACCCTGGTCTACCATCTCTACTGTCATTATATTACCCTGGTCTACCATCTACTGTCATTATATTACCTGGTCTCTACTGTCATTATATTACCCCTGTCATTATATTACCCTGGTCTACCATCTTCTGTCATTATATTACCTGGTCTACCATCTACTGTCATTATATTACCCTGGTCTACCATCTACTGTCATTATATTACCTGGTCTACCATCTACTGTCATTATATTACCCTGGTCTACCATCTACTGTCATTATATTACCCTGGTCTACCATCTACTGGTCATTATATTACCCTGGTCTACCATCTACTGTCATTATATTACCTGGTCTCCATCTACTGTCATTTATATTACCTGGTCTACCATCTACTGTCATTATATTACCCTGGTCTACCATCTACTGTCATTATATTACTCTGGTCTACCATCTACTGTCATTATATTACCCTGGTCTACCATCTAATGTCATTATATCACCTGGTCTACCTGGTACTCTACTGTCATTATATTACCCTGGTCTACCATCTACTGTCATTATATTACCCTGGTCTACCATCTACTGTCATTATATTACCCTGGTCTACTCTCTACTGTCATTATATTACCCTGGTCTACCATCTACTGTCATTATGTTACCCTGGTCTACCATCCCCTGTCATTATATTACCCTGGTCTATCATCTACTGGCATTATATTACCCTGGTCTACCATCTACTGTCATTATATTACCTGGTCTACCATCCCCTGTCATTATATTACCCTGGTCTACCATCTACTGTCATTATATTACCCTGGTCTGCCATCTACTGTCATTATATTACCCTGGTCTACCATCTTCTGTCATTATAATAACCTGGTCTGCCATCTACTGTCATTATATTACCCTGGTCTACCATCTACTGTCATTATATTACCCTGGTCTCCCCTCTACTGTCATTATATTACCCTGCTCTACCATCTACTGTCATTATATTACCCTGGTCTACCATCTACTGTCATTATATTACTCTGGTCTACCATCTACTGTCATTATATTACCCTGGCCTACCATCTAATGTCAATATTATACCCTGGTCTACCCTCTACTGTCATTATAGAACCCTGGTATCTCTACTGTCATTATATTACCCTGGTCTACCATCTACTGTCATTATATCACCTGGTCTACACTCTACTGTCATTATATCACCCTGGTCTACCATCTACTGTCATTATATTACCCTGGTCTACCATCTACTGTCATTATATTACCCTGGTCTACCATCTACTGTCATTATATTACCCTGGTCTACCATCCCCTGTCATTATATTACCCTGGTCTACCATCTACTGTCATTATATTACCCTGGTCTACCATCTACTGTCATTATATTTCCCTGATCTATCTACTGTCATTATATTACCCTGGTCTACCATCTACTGTCATTATATTACCCTGGTCTACCATCTACTGTCATTATATTTCCCTGATCTATCTACTGTCATTATATTACCCTGGTCTACCATCTACTGTCATTATATTACCCTGGTCTACCATCTACTGTCAATATATTACCCTGGTCTACACTCTACTGTCATTATATCACCCTGGTCTACCATCTACTGTCATTATATTACCCTGGTCTACCATCTACTGTCATTATATTACCCTGGTCTACCATCTACTGTCATTATATTACCCTGGTCTCTACTGTCATTATATTACCCTGGTCTACCATCTACTGTCATTGTATTACCCTGGTCTACCATCTACTGTCATTATATCACCTGGTCTACACTCTACTGTCATTATATCACCCTGGTCTACCATCTACTGTCATTATATTACCCTGGTCTACCATCTACTGTCATTATATTACCCTGGTCTACCATCTACTGTCATTATATTACCCTGGTCTACCATCCCCTGTCATTATATTACCCTGGTCTACCATCTACTGTCATTATATTACCCTGGTCTACCATCTACTGTCATTATATTTCCCTGATCTATCTACTGTCATTATATTACCCTGGTCTACCATCTACTGTCATTATATTACCCTGGTCTACCATCTACTGTCATTATATTTCCCTGATCTATCTACTGTCATTATATTACCCTGGTCTACCATCTACTGTCATTATATTACCCTGGTCTACCATCTACTGTCATTATATTACCCTGGTCTACCATCTACTGTCATTATATTACCCTGGTCTCTACTGTCATTATATTACCCTGGTCTACCATCTACTGTCATTATATTACCATGGTCTCTACTGTCATTATATTACCCTGGTCTACCATCTACTGTCATTATATTACCCTGGTCTACCATCTACTGTCATTATATTACCCTGGTCTACCATCTACTGTCATTATATTACCCTGGTCTACCATCTACTGTCATTATATTACCCTGGTCTACCATCCCCTGTCATTATATTACCCTGGTCTACCATCTACTGGCATTATATTACCCTGGTCTACCATCTACTGTCATTATGTTACCCTGGTCTACCATCCCCTGTCATTATATTACCCTGGTCTACCATCTACTGTCATTTTAATACCCTGGTCTACCCTCTACTGTCATTATATTACCCTGGTCTACCATCTACTGTCATTATATTACCCTGGTCTACCCTCTACTGTCATTATATTACCCTGGTCTATCTACTGTCATTATATTACCCTGGTCTACCATCTACTGTCATTATATTACCCTGCTCTCCCCTGGTCTCCCATCTACTGTCATTATATTACCCTGGTCTATATTACCCTGGTTTGTATTACCCTGGTCTACCATCTCCTGTCATTATATTACCCTGGTCTACCATCTACTGTCATTATAATACCCTGGTCTACCATCTACTGTCATTATATTACCCTGGTCTACACTCTACTGTCATTATATCACCCTGGTCTACCAACTACTGTCATTATATTACCCTGGTCTACCATCTACTGTCATTATATTACCCTACTCTCCCTGGTCTCCTTCTACTGTCATTATATTACCCTGGTCTACCATCTACTGTCATTATAATACCCTGGTCTACCCTCTACTGTCATTATATTACCCTGGTCTCTACTGTCATTATATTACCCTGGTCTACCATCTACTGTCATTATAATACCCTGGTCTACCATCTACTGTCATTATATTACCCTGGTCTACCATCTACTGTCATTATATTAGCCTGGTCTATATTACCCTGGTTTATATTACCCTGGTCTACCATCTACTGTCATTATAATACCCTGGTCTACCCTCTACTGTCATTATATTACCCTGGTCTCTACTGTCATTATATTACCCTGGTCTACCATCCACTGTAATTATACAACCCTGGACTACCATCTACTGTCATTATATTACCCTGTTCTACCATCTACTGTCATTATATTACCCTGGTCTACCCTCTACTGTCATTATATTACCCTACTCTCCCCTGGTCTCCCGTCTACTGTCATTATATTACCCTGGTCTACCATCTACTGTCATTATATTACCCTGGTCTACACTCTACTGTCATTATATCACCCTGGTCTACCATCTACTGTCATTATATTACCCTGGTCTACCATCTACTGTCAATATATTACCCTGGTCTACACTCTACTGTCATTATATCACCCTGGTCTACCATCTACTGTCATTATATTACCCTGGTCTACCATCTACTGTCATTATATTACCCTGGTCTCTCCTGTCATTATATTACCCTGGTCTACCATCTACAGTCATTATATCACCCTGGTCTTCCATCTACTGTCATTATATTACCCTGGTCTGCCATCTACTGTCATTATATTACCCTGGTCTACCCTCTACTGTCATTATATTAACCTGGTCTCTACTGTCAATATATTACCCTGGTCTACTGTCATTATATTACCCTGGTCTACCCTCTACTGTCATTATATTACCCTACTCTCCCCTGTTCTCCCATCTACTGTCATTATATTACCCTGGTCTACATTCTACTGTCATTATATTACCCTGGTCTACACTCTACTGTCATTATATCACCCTGGTCTACCATCTACTGTCATTATATTACCCTGGTCTACCATCTACTGTCATTATATTACCCTGGTCTCTCCTGTCATTATATTACCCTGGTCTACCATCTACTGTCATTATATTACCCTGGTCTACCATCTACTGTCACTATATTACCCTGGTCTACCATCTACTGTCATTATATTTCCCTGGTCTACCATCTACTGTCATTATATTACCCTGGTCTACCATCTAATGTCATTATTATTTCCCTCGTCTACCATCTACTGTGATTATATTACCCTGGTCTACCACCTACTGTCATTATATTACCCTGGTCTATATTACCCTGGTTTATATTACCCTGGTCTACCATCTCCTGTCATTATATTACCCTGGTCTACCATCTACTGTCATTATAATACCCTGGTCTACCATCTACTGTCATTATATTACCCTGGTCTACCATCTACTGTCATTATATTACCCTGGTATCCCTCTACTGTCATTATATTACCCTGGTCTACCATCTACTGTCATTATATTACCCTGCTCTCCCTGGTCTCCCATCTACTGTCATTATATTACCCTGGTCTATATTACCCTGGTTTGTATTACCCTGGTCTACCATCTCCTGTCATTATATTACCCTGGTCTACCATCTACTGTCATTATAATACCCTGGTCTACCATCTACTGTCATTATATTACCCTGGTCTACACTCTACTGTCATTATATCACCCTGGTCTACCAACTACTGTCATTATATTACCCTGGTCTACCATCTACTGTCATTATATTAACCTGGTCTCTACTGTCATTATATTACCCTGGTCTACCGTCTACTGTCATTATATTACCCTGGTCTACCATCTACTGTCATTATATTACCCTACTCTCCCCTGGTCTCCCTTCTACTGTCATTATATTACCCTGGTCTACCATCTACTGTCATTATATTACCCTGGTCTACCATCTACTGTCATTATATTACCCTGGTCTACCCTCTACTGTCATTATATTACCCTGGTCTACCATCTACAGTCATTATTTTACCCTGGTCTCTAATGTCATTATATTACCTGGTCTACCATCCACTGTCATTATATTACCCTGGTATCCCCTCTACTGTCATTATATTACCCTGGTCTACCATCTACTGTCATTATATTACCCTGGTCTACCCTCTACTGTCATTATATTACCTGATCTACCATCTACAGTCATTATTTTACCCTGGTCTCTAATGTCATTATATTACCCTGGTCTACCATCCACTGTCATTATATTACCCTGGTCTACCATCTACTGTCATTATATTACCCTGATCTACTATCCCCTGTTATTATATTACCCTGGTCTAAACTCTACTGTCATTATATTACCCTGGTCTACCATCTACTGTCATTATATTACCCTGGTCTACCATCCCCTGTCATTATATTACCCTGGTCTATATTACCCTGGTTTATATTACCCTGGTCTACCATCTCCTGTCATTATATTACCCTGGTCTACCATCTACTGTCATTATAATACCCTGGTCTACCATCTACTGTCATTATATTACCCTGGTCTACCATCTACTGTCATTATATTACCCTGGTCTACCATCTACTGTCATTATATTACCCTGGTCTACCTTCTACTGTCATTATATTACCCTGGTCGACCCTCTACTGTCATTATATTACTAGATCTACTGTCTCTATTAATCTATGACAGACCAGCTAATTGTATCGTCTCTATTATAATATGACAGACCAGCTAGATCTACTGTCTCTATTATATTATGACAGACCAGCTAGATCTACTGTCTCTATTATATTATGACAGACCAGCTATATCTACTGTCTCTATTATAATATGACAGACCAGCTAGATCTACTGTCTCTATTATAATATGACAGACAAGCTAGATCTACTGTCGCTATTATGTTATAACGGACCAGGTAAATCTACTGTCTCTATTAATCTATGACAGACCAGCTAATTCTACTGTCTCTATGATAATATGACAGACCAGCTAGATCTACTGTCTCTATTATAATATGACAGACCAGCTAGATCTACTGTCTCTATTATAATATGACAGACCATCTAGATCTACTGTCTCTATTAATCTATGACAGACCAGCTAATTCTACTGTCTCTATGATAATATGACAGACATCCTAGATCTACTGTCTCTATTATATTATGACAGACCAGCTAGATCTACTGTCTCTATTATAATATGACAGACAAGCTAGATCTACTGTCTCTATTATATTATGACAGACCAGCTTTATCTACTGTCTTTATTATATTATGACAGACCAGCTAGATCTACTGTCTCTATTATAATATGACACACCAGCTAGATCTACTGTCTCTATTATATTATGACAGTCCAGCTATATCTACTGTCTCTATTATATTATGACACACCAGCTAATTATACTGTCTCTATTATATTATGACAGACCAGCTAGATCTACTGTCTCTATTATAATATGACAGACAAGCTAGATCTACTGTCTCTATTATATTATGACAGACCAGCTTTATCTACTGTCTTTATTATATTATGACAGACCAGCTAGATCTACTGTCTCTATTATAATATGACACACCAGCTAGATCTACTGTCTCTATTATATTATGAAAGTCCAGCTATATCTACTGTCTCTATTATATTATGACAGACCAGCTAATTATACTGTCTCTATTATAATATGACAGACCAGCTAGATCTACTTTCTCTACTATATTATGAAGGACCAGCTAGAACTACTGTCTCTATTATATTTTGACAGACCAGCTAGATCTACTGTCTCTATTATATTATGAAGGACCAGCTAGAACTACTGTCTCTATTATATTATGACAGACCAGCTAGATCTACTGTCTCTATTATATTATGTCGTTCCCATAGCAACGATTAAAACATTCCCTAACCAGAAACCGTGGATTGATGGCAGCATTCGTGTGAAACTGAAGGCACGAACCACTGCTTTTAATCAGGGCAAGGTGTCTGGTAACATGGCTGAATACAAACAGTGCAGCTATTCCCTCCGCAAGGCTATCAAACAAGCTAAGCGCCAGTACAGAGACAAAGTAGAATCTCAATTCAACTGCTCAGACACAAGAGGTATGTGGCAGGGTCTACAGTCAATCACGGACTACAGGAAGAAACCCAGCCCAGTCACGGACCAGGATGTCTTGCTCCCAGGCAGACTAAATAACTTTTTGCCCGCTTTGAGGACAATACAGTGCCACTGACACGGCCTGCAACGGAAACATGCGGTCTCTCCTTCACTGCAGCCGAAGTGAGTAAGACATTTAAACGTGTTAACCCTGCAAGGCTGCAGTCCCAGACGGCATCCCCAGCCGCGCCCTCAGAGCATGCGCAGACCAGCTGGCTGTGTTTACGGACATATTCAATCAATCCCTATACCAGTCTGCTGTTCCCACATGCTTCAAGAGGGCCACCATTGTTCCTGTTCCCAAGAAAGCTAAGGTAACTGAGCTAAGCGACTACCGCCCCGTAGCACTCACATCCGTCATCATGAAGTGCTTTGAGAGACTAGTCAAGGACCATATCACCTCCACCCTACCTGACACCCTTGACCCACTCCAATTTGCTTACCGCCCAAATAGGTCCACAGACGATGCAATCTCAACCACACTGCACACTGCCTAACCCATCTGGACAAGAGGAATACCTATGTGAGAATGCTGTTCATCGACTACAGCTCGGCATTCAACACCATAGTACCCTCCAAGCTCGTCATCAAGCTCGAGACCCTGGGTCTCGACCCCGCCCTGTGCAACTGGGTACTGGACTTCCTGACGGGCCGCCCCCAGGTGGTGAGGGTAGGCAACAACATCTCTCCCCGCTGATCCTCAACACTGGGGCCCCACAAGGGTGCGTTCTGAGCCCTCTCCTGTACTCCCTGTTCACCCACGACTGCGTGGCCATGCACGTCTCCAACTCAATCATCAAGTTTGTGGACGACACAACAGTGGTAGGCTTGATTACCAACAACGACAGACGGCCTACAGGGAGGAGGTGAGGGCCCTCGGAGTGTGGTGTCAGGAAAATAACCTCACACTCAACGTCAACAAAACTAAGGAGATGATTGTGGACTTCAGGAAACAGCAGAGGGAACACCCCCCATCCACATCGATGGAACAGTAGTGGAGAGGGTAGCAAGTTTTAAGTTCCTCGCATACACATCACAGACAAACTGAATTGGTCCACTCACACAGACAGCATCGTGAGGAAGGCGCAGCAGCACCTCTTCAACCTCAGGAGGCTGAAGAAATTCGGCTTGTCACCAAAAGCACTCACAAACTTCTACAGATGCACAATCGAGAGCATCCTGGCGGGCTGTATCACCGCCTGGTATGGCAACTGCACCGCCCTCAACCGTAAGGCTCTCCAGAGGGTAGTGAGGTCTGCACAACGCATCACCGGGGCAAAATACCTGCCCTCCAGGACACCTACACCACCCGATGCTACAGGAAGGCCATAAAGATCATCAAGGACATCAACCACCCGAGCCACTGCCTGTTCACCCCGCTGCCATCCAGAAGGCGAGGTCAGTACAGGTGCATCAAAGCTGGGACCGAGAGACTGAAAAACAGCTTCTATCTCAAGGCCATCAGACTGTTAAACAGCCACCACTAACATTGAGTGGCTACTGCCAACACACTGTCAATGACACTGACTCAACTCCAGCCACTTTAATCATGGGAATTGATGGGAAATGATGTAAATATATCACTAGCCACTTTAAACAATGCTACCTTATATAATGTTACTTACCCTACATTGTTCATCTCATATGCATACGTTGATACTGTACTCTATATCATCGACTGCATCCTTATGTAATACATGTATCACTAGCCACTTTAACTATGCCACTTGGTTTACATACTTATCTCATATGTATATACTGTACTCGATATCATCTACTGTATCTTGCCTATGCTGCTCTGTACCATCACTCATTCATATATCCTTATGTACATATTCTTTATCCCCTTACACTGTGTATGACAGTAGTTTTTTTTGGTTTTTTTATGAATTGTTAGTTAGATTACCTGCTCGTTATTACTGCATTGTCGGAACTAGAAGCACAAGCATTTAATACACTCGCATTAACATCTGCTAACCATGTGTATGTGACAAATAAAATTTCATTTGATTTGATTTGATTTGATTTATGACAGACCAGCTAGATCTACGGTCTCTATTAATCTATGACAGACCAGCTAAATCTACTGTCTCTATGATAATATGACAGACAAGCTATATCTACTGTCTCTATTATATTATGACAGACCAGCTGGATCTACTGTCTCTATTATAATATGCCAGACCAGCTAGATCTACTGTCTCTATTATATTATAACAGACCAGGTAGATCTACTGTCTCTATTATATTATGACAGACCAGCTAATTATACTGTCTCTATTATAATATGACAGACCAGCTAGATCTACTGTCTCTATTATAATATGACAGACAAGCTAGATCTACTGTCTCTATTATAATTTGACAGACCAGCTAGATCTACTGGCTGTATTATATTATGACAGGCCAGCTAGATCTACTGTCTCTATTATATATGACAGACGAGCTAGATCTACTGTCTCTATTTTATTTTGACAGACCAGCTAAACTACTGTCTCTATAGCTGGGCTGTCATAATATAATAGAGACAGTAGATCTAGCTGGTATGTCATATTACAGAGACAGTAGATCTAGCTGGTCTGTCAAAATATAATAGAGACAGTAGATCTAGCTGGTCTGTCATAATATAATAGAGACAGTAGATCTAGCTGGACTGTCACAATATAATAGAGACAGTAGATCTAGCTGGTCTGTCATAATATAATAGAGACAGTAGATCTAGCTGGTCTGTCATATTATAATAGAGAGGATAGATCTAGCTGGTCTGTCATAATATAATAGAGAGAGTAGATCTAGCTGGTCTGTCATAATAAAATAGAGACAGTAGATCTAGCTGGTCTGTCATATTATAATAGAGACAGTAGATCTAGCTGGTCTGTCATAATATAATAGAGACAGTAGATCTAGCTGGTCTGTCATATTATAATAGAGACAGTAGATCTAGCTGGTCTGTCATATTATAATAGAGACTGTAGATCTAGCTGGTCTGTCATAATATAATAGAGACAGTAGATCTAGCTGGTCTGTCATATTATAATAGAGACAGTAGATCTAGCTGGTCTGTCAGAGACAGTAGATCTAGCTGGTCTGTCATAATATAATAGAGACAGTAGATCTAGCTGGTCTGTCATAATATAATAGAGACAGTAGATCTAGCTGGTCTGTCATAATATAATAGAGACAGTAGATCTAGCTGGTCTGTCATATATAATAGAGACAGTAGATCTAGCTGGTCTGTCATAATATAATAGAGACAGTAGATCTAGCTGGTCTGTCATAATATAATAGAGACAGTAGATCTAGCTGGTCTGTCATAATATAATAGAGACAGTAGATCTAGCTGGTCTGTCATATATTATAGAGACAGTAGATCTAGCTGGTCTGTCATATTATAATAGAGAGAGTAGATCTAGCTGGTCTGTCATAATATAATAGAGACAGTAGGTCTAGCTGGTCTGTCATATTACAGAGACAGTAGATCAAGCTGGTCTGTCATATTATATTAGAGACAGTAGATCTAGCTGGTCTGTCATAATATAATAGATACAGTAGATCTAGCTGGTCTGTCATAATATAATAGAGAAAGTAGATCTAGCTGGTCTGTCATAATATAATAGAGACAGTAGATCTAGCTGGTCTGTCATATTATAATAGAGACAGTAGATCTAGCTGGTCTGTCATAATATAATAGAGACAGTAGATCTAGCTGGTCTGTCATATTATAATAGAGACAGTAGATCTAGCTGGTCTGTCATAATATAATAGAGACAGTAGATCTAGCTGGTCTGTCATAATATAATAGAGACAGTAGATCTAGCTGGTCTGTCATAATATAATAGAGACAGTAGATCTAGCTGGTCTGTCATATTACAGAGACAGTAGATCTAGCTGGTCTGTCAAAATATAATAGAGACAGTAGATCTAGCTGGTCTGTCATATTATAATAGAGACAGTAGATCTAGCTGGTCTGTCATAATATAATAGAGACAGTAGATCTAGCTGGTCTGTCATATTATAATAGAGACAGTAGATCTAGCTGGTCTGTCATAAATAGAGACAAATATCTGTCATATAGAGACAGTAGATCTAGCTGGTCTGTCATATTATAATAGAGAGAGTAGATCTAGCTGGTCTGTCATAATATAATAGAGACAGTAGATCTAGCTGGTCTGTCATAATATAATAGAGACAGTAGATCTAGCTGGTCTGTCATAATATAATAGAGACAGTAGATCTAGCTGGTCTGTCATAATATAATAGAGACAGTAGATCTAGCTGGTCTGTCATAATATAATAGAGACAGTAGATCTAGCTGGTCTGTCATAATATAATAGAGACAGTAGATCTAGCTGGTCTGTCATAATATAATAGAGACAGTAGATCTAGCTGGTCTGTCATAATATAATAGAGACAGTAGATCTAGCTGGTCTGTCATAATATAATAGAGACAGTAGATCTAGCTGGTCTGTCATAATATAATAGAGACAGTAGATCTAGCTGGTCTGTCATAATATAATAGAGACAGTAGATCTAGCTGGTCTGTCATAATATAATAGAGACAGTAGATCTAGCTGGTCTGTCATAATATAATAGAGACAGTAGATCTAGCTGGTCTGTCATATTATAATAGAGACAGTAGATCTAGCTGGTCTGTCATAATATAATAGAGACAGTAGATCTAGCTGGTCTGTCATAATATAATAGAGACAGTAGATCTAGCTGGTCTGTCATAATATAATAGAGACAGTAGATCTAGCTGGTCTGTCATAATATAATAGAGACAGTAGATCTAGCTGGTCTGTCATATTATAATAGAGACAGTAGATCTAGCTGGTCTGTCATAATATAATAGAGACAGTAGATCTAGCTGGTCTGTCATAATATAATAGAGACAGTAGATCTAGCTGGTCTGTCATAATATAATCTAGCTGACAGTAGAGACAGTAGCTGGTCTGTCATATTATAATAGAGACAGTAGATCTAGCTGGTCTGTCATAATATAATAGAGACAGTAGATCTAGCTGGTCTGTCATAATATAATAGAGACAGATTTAGCTGGTCTGTCATAATATAATAGAGACAGTAGATCTAGCTGGTCTGTCATAATATAATAGAGACAGTAGATCTAGCTGGTCTGTCATATTATAATAGAGACAGTAGATCTAGCTGGTCTGTCATAATATAATAGAGACAGTAGATCTAGCTGGTCTGTCATATTATAATAGAGACAGTAGATCTAGCTGGTCTGTCATAATATAATAGAGACAGTAGATCTAGCTGGTCTGTCATAATATAATAGAGACAGTAGATCTAGCTGGTCATGTCAGATCTAGCTGGTCTGTCATAATAATAGACAGTAGATCTAGCTGGTCTGTCAGAGACAGTAGATCTAGCTGGTCTGTCATAATATAATAGAGACAGTAGATCTAGCTGGTCTGTCATAATATAATAGAGACAGTAGATCTAGCTGGTCTGTCATAATATAATAGAGACAGTAGATCTAGCTGGTCTGTCATAATATAATAGAGACAGTAGATCTAGCTGGTCTGTCATAATATAATAGAGACAGTAGATCTAGCTGGTCTGTCATATTATAATAGAGACAGTAGATCTAGCTGGTCTGTCATAATATAATAGAGACAGTAGATCTAGCTGGTCTGTCATAATATAATAGAGACAGTAGATCATAGCTGGTCTGTCATAATATAATAGAGACAGTAGATCTAGCTGGTCTGTCATAATATAATAGAGACAGTAGATCTAGCTGGTCTGTCATAATATAATAGAGACAGTAGATCTAGCTGGTCTGTCATAATATAATAGAGACAGTAGATCTAGCTGGTCTGTCATAATATATAATAGAGACAGTAGATCTAGCTGGTCTGTCATAATATAATAGAGACAGTAGATCTAGCTGGTCTGTCATAATATAATAGAGACAGTAGATCTAGCTGGTCTGTCATATTATAATAGAGACAGTAGATCTAGCTGGTCTGTCATATATAATAGAGACAGTAGATCTAGCTGGTCTGTCATAATATAATAGAGACAGTAGATCTAGCTGGTCTGTCATAATATAATAAGACAGTAGATCTAGCTGGTCTGTCATATTATAATAGAGACAGTAGATCTAGCTGGTCTGTCATAATATAATAGAGACAGTAGATCTAGCTGGTCTGTCATAATATAATAGAGACAGTAGATCTAGCTGGTCTGTCATAATATAATAGAGACAGTAGATCTAGCTGGTCTGTCATAATATAATAGAGACAGTAGATCTAGCTGGTCTGTCATAATATAATAGAGACAGTAGATCTAGCTGGTCTGTCATAATATAATAGAGACAGTAGATCTAGCTGGTCTGTCATAATATAATAGAGACAGTAGATCTAGCTGGTCTGTCATAATATAATAGAGACAGTAGATCTAGCTGGTCTGTCATAATATAATAGAGACAGTAGATCTAGCTGGTCTGTCATAATATAATAGAGAGATCTAGTAGATCTAGCTGGTCTGTCATAATATAATAGAGACAGTAGATCTAGCTGGTCTGTCATATTATAATAGAGACAGTAGATCTAGCTGGTCTGTCATAATATAATAGAGACAGTAGATCTAGCTGGTCTGTCATATATAATAGAGACAGTAGATCTAGCTGGTCTGTCATAATATAATAGAGACAGTAGATCTAGCTGGTCTGTCATAATATAATAGAGACAGTAGATCTAGCTGGTCTGTCATAATATAATAGAGACAGTAGATCTAGCTGGTCTGTCATATAATATAATCTAGCTGAGTCAGAGACAGTAGATCTAGCTGGTCTGTCATATTATAATAGAGACAGTAGATCTAGCTGGTCTGTCATAATATAATAGAGACAGTAGATCTAGCTGGTCTGTCATATATATAGAGACAGTAGATCTAGCTGGTCTGTCATAATATAATAGAGACAGTAGATCTAGCTGGTCTGTCATAATATAATAGAGACAGTAGATCTAGCTGGTCTGTCATATATAATAGAGACAGTAGATCTAGCTGGTCTGTCATAATATAATAGAGACAGTAGATCTAGCTGGTCTGTCATAATATAATAGAGACAGTAGATCTAGCTGGTCTGTCATAATATAATAGAGACAGTAGATCTAGCTGGTCTGTCATAATATAATAGAGACAGTAGATCTAGCTGGTCTGTCATAATATAATAGAGACAGTAGACAGTAGATCTAGCTGGTCTGTCATAATATAATAGAGACAGTAGATCTAGCTGGTCTGTCATATTATAATATAGAGATAGTAGATCTAGCTGGTCTGTCATAATATAATAGAGACAGTAGATCTAGCTGGTCTGTCATAATATAATAGAGACAGTAGATCTAGCTGGTCTGTCATAATATAATAGAGACAGTAGATCTAGCTGGTCTGTCATAATATAATAGAGACAGTAGATCTAGCTGGTCTGTCATAATATAATAGAGACAGTAGATCTAGCTGGTCTGTCATAATATAATAGAGACAGTAGATCTAGCTGGTCTGTCATAATATAATAGAGACAGTAGATCTAGCTGGTCTGTCATATAAATATAATCTAGCTGGTCTGTCATAAGTAATAGAGAGTAGTAGATCTAGCTGGTCTGTCATAATATAATAGAGACAGTAGATCTAGCTGGTCTGTCATATGGTCTGTCATAATATAATAGAGACAGTAGATCTAGCTGGTCTGTCATAATATAATAGAGACAGTAGATCTAGCTGGTCTGTCATAATATAATAGAGACAGTAGATCTAGCTGGTCTGTCATAATATAATAGAGACAGTAGATCTAGCTGGTCTGTCATAATATAATAGAGACAGTAGATCTAGCTGGTCTGTCATAATATAATAGAGACAGTAGATCTAGCTGGTCTGTCATAATATAATAGAGACAGTAGATCTAGCTGGTCTGTCATAATATAATAGAGACAGTAGATCTAGCTGGTCTGTCATAATATAATAGAGACAGTAGATCTAGCTGGTCTGTCAGATAGATCTAGCTGGTCTGTCATAATATAATAGAGACAGTAGATCTAGCTGGTCTGTCATAATATAATAGAGACAGTAGATCTAGCTGGTCTGTCATAATATAATAGAGACAGTAGATCTAGCTGGTCTGTCATAATAGAGACAGTAGATCTAGCTGGTCTGTCATAATATAATAGACAGTAGATCTAGCTGGTCTGTCATATTATAATAGAGACAGTAGATCTAGCTGGTCTGTCATAATATAATAGAGACAGTAGATCTAGCTGGTCTGTCATAATATAATAGAGACAGTAGATCTAGCTGGTCTGTCATAATATAATAGAGACAGTAGATCTAGCTGGTCTGTCATAATATAAGTAGATCTAGCTGGTCTGTCATAGTAGAGACAGTAGATCTAGCTGGTCTGTCATAATATAATAGAGACAGTAGATCTAGCTGGTCTGTCATATTATAATAGAGACAGTAGATCTAGCTGGTCTGTCATAATATAATAGAGACAGTAGATCTAGCTGGTCTGTCATAATATAATAGAGACAGTAGATCTAGCTGGTCTGTCATATTATAATAGAGACAGTAGATCTAGCTGGTCTGTCATAAATATAATAGAGACAGTAGATCTAGCTGGTCTGTCATAATATAATAGAGACAGTAGATCTAGCTGGTCTGTCATATTATAATAGAGACAGTAGATCTAGCTGGTCTGTCATAATATAATAGAGACAGTAGATCTAGCTGGTCTGTCATAATATAATAGAGACAGTAGATCTAGCTGGTCTGTCATATATAATAGAGACAGTAGATCTAGCTGGTCTGTCATATTATAATAGAGACAGTAGATCTAGCTGGTCTGTCATAATATAATAGAGACAGTAGATCTAGCTGGTCTGTCATATATAATAGAGACAGTAGATCTAGCTGGTCTGTCATAATATAATAGAGACAGTAGATCTAGCTGGTCTGTCATATTATAATAGAGACAGTAGATCTAGCTGGTCTGTCATAATATAATAGAGACAGTAGATCTAGCTGGTCTGTCATAATATAATAGAGACAGTAGATCTAGCTGGTCTGTCATAATATAATAGAGACAGAGAGATCTAGCTGGTCTGTCATAATATAATAGAGACAGTAGATCTAGCTGGTCTGTCATAATATAATAGAGACAGTAGATCTAGCTGGTCTGTCATAATATAATAGAGAGCTGGTCTGTCATAATATAATAGAGACAGTAGACTAGCTGGTCTGTCATATTAATAGAGACAGTAGATCTAGCTGGTCTGTCATATTATAATAGAGACAGTAGATCTAGCTGGTCTGTCATAATATAATAGAGACAGTAGATCTAGCTGGTCTGTCATAATATAATAGAGACAGTAGATCTAGCTGGTCTGTCATATTATAATAGAGACAGTAGATCTAGCTGGTCTGTCATAATATAATAGAGACAGTAGATCTAGCTGGTCTGTCATAATATAATAGAGACAGTAGATCTAGCTGGTCTGTCATAATATAATAGAGACAGTAGATCTAGCTGGTCTGTCATAATATACAGAGACAGTAGATCTAGCTGGTCATATTATAATAGAGACAGTAGATCTAGCTGGTCTGTCATAATAATAGAGACAGTAGATCTAGCTGGTCTGTCATAATATAATAGAGACAGTAGATCTAGCTGGTCTGTCATAATATAATAGAGACAGTAGATCTAGCTGGTCTGTCATAATATAATAGAGACAGTAGATCTAGCTGGTCTGTCATATTATAATAGAGACAGTAGATCTAGCTGGTCTGTCATAATATAATAGAGACAGTAGATCTAGCTGGTCTGTCATATTATAATAGAGACAGTAGATCTAGCTGGTCTGTCATAATATAATAGAGACAGTAGATCTAGCTGGTCTGTCATATTATAATAGAGACAGTAGATCTAGCTGGTCTGTCATAATATAATAGAGACTAGCTGGTCTGTAGATAGATCTAGCTGGTCTGTCATATTATAATAGAGACAGTAGATCTAGCTGGTCTGTCATAATATAATAGAGACAGTAGATCAAGCTGGTCTGTCATATTATAATAGAGACAGTAGATCTAGCTGGTCTGTCATAATATAATAGAGACAGTAGATCTAGCTGGTCTGTCATAATATAATAGAGACAGTAGATCTAGCTGGTCTGTCATAATATAATAGAGACAGTAGATCTAGCTGGTCTGTCATAATATAATAGAGACAGTAGATCTAGCTGGTCTGTCATAATATAATAGAGACAGTAGATCTAGCTGGCTGTCATATTATAAAAGAGACATTAGATCTAGCTGGTCTCTCTTAATATAATAGAGACAGTAGATCTAGCTGGCCTGTAATAATATATGAGAGACAGTAGATCTAGTTGGTCTGTCATACTATAATAGAGACAGTAGATCTAGCTGGTCTGTCATAATATATTAGAGACATTAGATCTAGCTGGTCTGTCATAATATAATAGAGACAGTAGATCTAGCTGGTCTGTCATAATATAATAGAGACAGTAGATCTAGCTGGTCTGTCATATTATAATAGAGACAGTAGATCTAGCTGGTCTGTCATAATATAATAGAGACAGTAGATCTAGCTGGTCTGTCATATATAATAGAGACAGTAGATCTAGCTGGTCTGTCATAATATAATAGAGACAGTAGATCTAGCTGGTCTGTCATAATATAATAGAGACAGTAGATCTAGCTGGTCTGTCATATTACAGAGACAGTAGATCTAGCTGGTCTGTCATAATATACTAGAGACAGTAGATCTAGCTTGTCTGTCATATTATAATAGAGACAGTAGATCTAGGTTGTCTGTCATAATATAATAGAGATAGTAGATCTAGCTGGTCTGTCATAATATAATAGAGACAGTAGATCTAGCTGGTCTGTCATATTACAGAGACAGTAGATCTAGCTGGTCTGTCATATTATAATAGAGAGAGTAGATCTAGCTGGTCTGTCATAATATAATAGAGACAGTAGATCTAGCTGGTCTGTCATAATATAATAGAGACAGTAGATCTAGCTGGTCTGTCATAATATAATAGAGACAGTAGATCTAGCTGGTCTGTCATATTATAATAGAGACAGTAGATCTAGCTGGTCTGTCATAATATAATAGAGACAGTAGATCTAGCTGGTCTGTCATAATATAATAGAGACAGTAGATCTAGCTGGTCTGTCATAATATAATAGAGACAGTAGATCTAGCTGGTCTGTCATAATATAATAGAGACAGTAGATAGCTGGTCTGTCATAATATAATAGAGACTGGTCTGTCATATTATAATAGAGAGAGTAGATCTAGCTGGTCTGTCATAATATAATAGAGACAGTAGATCTAGCTGGTCTGTCATATTACAGAGACAGTAGATCTAGCTGGTCTGTCATACTATAATTGTGACAGTAGGGCTAGCTGGTCTGTCATATTATAATAGAGACAGTAGATCTAGCTGGTCTGTCATAATATAATAAAGACAGTAGATCTAGCTGGTCTGTCATATTATAATAGAGACTGTAGATCTAGCTGGTCTGTCATAATATAATAGAGACAGTCGATCTAGCTGGGCTGTCATAATATAATAGAGACAGTAGATCTAGCTGGTATGTCATATTACAGAGACAGTAGATCTAGCTGGTCTGTCAAAATATAATAGAGACAGTAGATCTAGCTGGTCTGTCATAATATAATAGAGACAGTAGATCTAGCTGGTCTGTCATAATATAATAGAGACAGTAGATCTAGCTGGTCTGTCATAATATAATAGAGACAGTAGATATAGCTGGTCTGTCATATTACAGAGACAGTAGATCTAGCTGGTCTGTCATATTATAATAGAGAGAGTAGATCTAGCTGGTCTGTCATAATATAATAGAGACAGTAGATCTAGCTGGTCTGTCATATTGTAATAGAGACAGACGATCTAGCTGGGCTGTCATAATATAATAGAGACAGTAGATCTAGCTGGTATGTCATATTACAGAGACAGTAGATCTAGCTGGTCTGTCTTACTATAATTGTGACAGTAGGGCTAGCTGGTCTGTCATATTATAATAGAGACAGTAGATCTAGCTGGTCTGTCATAATATAATAAAGACAGTAGATCTAGCTGGTCTGTCATATTATAATTGTGACAGTAGGTCTAGCTGGTCTGTCATATTATAATAGAGACAGTAGATCTAGCTGGTCTGTCATAATATAATAGAGACAGTAGATCTAGCTGGTCTGTCATGATATAATAGATAAATTAGATCTAGCTGGTCTGTCATAATATAATAGAGACAGTAGATCTAGCTGGTCTGTCATAATTATAATAGAGACAGCATAATATAATAGAGACATTAGATTTAGCTGGTCTGTCATAATATAATAGAAACAGTAGATCTAGCTGGTCTGTCATACTATAATTGTGACAGTAGGTCTAGCTGGTCTGTCATATTATAATAGAGACAGTAGATCTAGCTGGTCTGTCATAATATAATAGAGACAGTAGATCTAGCTGGTCTGTCATAATTTAATAGAGACATTA
>NW_024607245.1:15000-17500 GCF_018296145.1 Oncorhynchus tshawytscha | reverse complement strand
CGCTGAACTCCCCTGAGACCACCCCTCCGCTGAACTCCCCTGAGACCACCCCTCCCTGAGAACTCCCTGAGACCACCCCCTCCCTCTGAACTCCCCTGAGACCCACCCCTCCCTCTGAACTCCCCTGAGACCACCCCTCCCTCTGAACTCCCCTGAGACCCACCCCCTCCCTCTGAACTCCCTGAGACCACCCCTCCGCTGAACTCCCTGAGACCACCCCTCCCGCTGAACTCCCTGAGACCACCCCTCCCTGAGAACTCCCCTGAGACCACCCCTCCCTCTGAACTCCCCTGAGACCCACCCCCCCTCTGAACTCCCTGAGACCACCCCTCCCTCTGAACTCCCTGAGACCCACCCCTCCCTCTGAACTCCCCTGAGACCACCCCTCCCGCTGAACTCCCTGAGACCACCCCCTCCCTGAGAACTCCCCTGAGACCACCCCTCCCTCTGAACTCCCCTGAGACCCACCCCTCCCTCTGAACTCCCCTGAGACCACCCCTCCCCTCTGAACTCCCTGAGACCCACCCCCCTCCCTCTGAACTCCCTGAGACCCACCCCTCCCTCTGAACTCCCTGAGTCCCACCCCCCCTCTGAACTCCCCTGATACCCACCCCTCCTCTGAACTCCCCTGAGACCCACCCTCCCTCTGAACTCCCCTGAGACCCACCCCTCCCTCTGAACTCCCCTGAGACCCACCCCTCCCTCTGAACTCCCTGAGTCCCACCCCTCCCTCTGAACTCCCCTGATACCCACCCCTCCCTCTGAACTCCCTGAGACCACCCCTCCCTCTGAACTCCCTGAGACCCACCCCTCCCTCTGAACTCCCCTGAAACCCACCCCTCCCTCTGAACTCCCCTGAGACCCACCCCCTCCCTCTGAACTCCCCTGAGACCCACCCCTCCCTCTGAACTCCCTGAGACCCACCCCTCCCTCTGAACTCCCCTGATACCCACCCCTCCCTCTGAACTCCCTGAGACCCACCCCTCCCTCTGAACTCCCCTCAGTCCCACCCCTCCCTCTGGTCTCCCTGAGACCCACCCCTCCCCTCTGAACTCCCTGAGTCCCACCCCTCCCTCTGGTCTCCCTGAGACCACCCCTCCCTCTGAACTCCCTGAGTCCCACCCCTCCCTCTGGTCTCCCCTGAGACCCACAGGAAGGAGAGAGAGACAGGAAGGAGAGAGAGACAGGAAGGAGAGAGAGACAGGAGAGAGAGACAGGAAGGAGAGAGAGACAGGAAGGAGAGAGAGACAGGAGAGAGAGAGACAGGAGAGAGAGACAGGAAGGAGAGAGAGACAGGAAGGAGAGAGAGACAGGAAGGAGAGAGAGACAGGAAGGAGAGTGAGACAGGAAGGAGAGAGAGACAGGAAGGAGAGAGAGACAGGAAGGAGAGAGAGACAGGAAGGAGAGAGAGACAGGAAGGAGAGAGAGAGACAGGAAGGAGAGAGAGACAGGAAGGAGAGAGAGACAGGAGAGAGAGACAGGAAGGAGAGAGAGACAGGAAGGAGAGGGAGAGACAGGAAGGAGAGAGAGACAGGAGAGAGAGACAGGAAGGAGAGAGAGACAGGAAGGAGAGAGAGACAGGAAGGAGAGAGAGACAGGAAGGAGAGAGACAGGAAGGAGAGAGAGACAGGAAGGAGAGAGAGAGACAGGAAGGAGAGAGAGACAGGAAGGAGAGAGAGACAGGAGAGAGAGACAGGAAGGAGAGAGAGACAGGAAGGAGAGGGAGACAGGAAGGAGAGAGAGACAGGAGAGAGAGACAGGAAGGAGAGAGAGACAGGAAGGAGAGAGAGACAGGAAGGAGAGAGAGACAGGAAGGAGAGAGATACAGGAGAGAGAGACAGGAGAGAGAGACAGGAAGGAGAGAGAGACAGGAAGGAGAGAGAGAAAGGAAGGAGAGAGAGACAGGAAGGAGAGAGAGACAGGAAGGAGAGAGATACAGGAGAGAGAGACAGGAGAGAGAGACAGGAAGGAGAGAGAGACAGGAAGGAGAGAGAGAGACAGGAAGGAGAGAGAGACAGGAGAGAGAGACAGGAAGGAGAGAGAGACAGGAAGGAGAGAGAGACAGGAAGGAGAGAGAGACAGGAGAGAGAGACAGGAAGGAGAGAGAGACAGGAAGGAGAGAGAGACAGGAAGGAGAGAGAGACAGGAAGGAGAGAGAGACAGGAAGGAGAGAGAGACAGGAAGGAGAGAGAGACAGGAAGGCGGATTGAGGGGAGAAACCAAAAACTCCCACTACATTACAACGTGCCATGGGAGAAATGCTGCCAACTGACAGACTGTGTGGATGGGAAGTATCGGGTTAGTTTGAGCGGAGGACAGTTTAGGATATTTCATAGTTGTACAGTTTACTGTCACTTCAATTATATCATTGATACATTTAAAACGTTTCAATTCACAGGAAGTATGTTTTAGTAAACATAAAGCTCCCAGTTATGAAATCAAACCCCAATGGCCTCGATTCTAAGATCTTGTTTCTAGATAGTCAGACAAACAGACTGTC
>NW_024607245.1:0-5000 GCF_018296145.1 Oncorhynchus tshawytscha | reverse complement strand
ATGGTAGCTGTCCAAGGTACCACACCTTAGAGACAGTCTATGGTAGCTGTCCAAGGTACCACTCCTCAGAGACAGACTAAGGTAGCTGTCCAAGGTACCATTCCTCAGAGACAGGCCATGGTAGTTGTCCAAAGTACCACACCTCAGAGACAGACTATGGTAGCTGTCCAAGGTACCACTCCTCAGAGACAGGCCATGGTAGCTGTCCAAAGTACCAGTCCTTAGTACCACTCCTCAGAGACAGACCATGGAAGCTGTCCAAGGTACCACTCCTCAGAGACAGGCCATGGTAGCTGTCCAAGGTACCACTCCTCAGAGCCAGACTATGGTAGCTGTCCAAGGTACCACTACTCAGAGACAGGCCATGGTAGCCGTCAAGGTACCAGTGCAAGGAACCACATCTCAGACAGGCAATGGTAGCTGTCCAAGGTACCAGTCCAAGGAAACACATCTCAGAGACAGGCCATGGTAGTTGTCATTAGTACCACACCTCAGAGACAGTCTATGGTAGCTGTCCAAGGTACCACACCTCAGAGACAGTCTATGGTAGCTGTCCAAGGTACCACTCCTCAGAGACAGACTAAGGCAGCTGTCCAAGGTACCACTCCCCAGAGACAGACTATGGTAGCTGTCCAAGGTACCACTCCTCAGAGACAGGCCATGGTAGTTGCCAAAGTACCACACCTCACAGACAGGTCATGGTAGCTGTCCAAGGTACCACTCCTCAGAGACAGGCCTTTGTTGCTGTCCAATGTACCACTCCTCAGAGACAGGCCATGGTAGCTGTCCAAGGTACCAGTCCAAGGAACCACATCTCAGACAGGCAATGGTAGTTGTCCTTAGTACCACACCTCAGATACAGTCTATGGTAGCTGTCCAAGGTACCACTCCTCAGAGACAGTCTAAGGCAGCTGTCCAAGGTGCCACTCCTCAGAGACAGACTATGGTAGCTGTCCAAGGTACCACTCCTCAGAGACAGGCAATGGTAGTTGTCCAAAGTGCCACACCTCAGAGACAGGCCATGGTAGCTGCCCAAGGTACCACTCCTCAGAGACAGGCCATGGTAGCTGTCCAAGGTACCACTCCTCAGAGATAGACAATGGTAGCTGTCCAAGGTACCACTCCTCAGAGACAGACTAAGGTAGCTGTCCTTAGTACCACACGTCAGAGACAGGCCATGGTAGCTGTCCAAGGTACCACACCTCAGAGACAGACAATGGTAGCTGTCCAAGGTACCACTCCTCAGAGACAGACTAAGGCAGCTGTCCAAGGTACCACTCCTCAGAGACAGACTAAGGCAGCTGTCCAATGTACCACTCCTCAGAGCCAGACTATGATAGCTGTCCAAGGTACCAAACCTCAGAGACAGGCCATGGTACCTGTCCAAGGTACCACTCCTCAGAGACAGACTAAGGCAGCTGTCCAAGGTACCACTCCTCAGAGACAGGCAATGGTAGCTGTCCAAGGTACCACACCTCAGAGACAGACTATGGAAGCTGTCCAAGGTACCACTCCTCAGAGACAGGCCATGGTAGCTGTCCAACGTACCACTCATCAGAGCCAGACTATGATAGCTGTCCAAGGTACCACTACTCAGAGACAGGCCATGGTAGCCGTCCAAGGTACCAGTCCAAGGAACCACATCTCAGACAGGCAATGGTGCTGTCCAAGGTACCAGTCCAAGGAAACACATCTCAGAGACAGGCCATGGTAGTTGTCCTTAGTACCACACCTCAGAGACAGTCTATGGTAGCTGTCCAAGGTACCACTCCTCAGAGACAGACTAAGGCAGCTGTCCAAGTTACCACTCCTCAGAGACAGACTATGGTAGCTGTCCAAAGTACCACTCCTCATAGACAGTCTATGGTAGCTGTCCAAGGTACCACTCCTCAGAGACAGACTAAGGCAGCTGTCCAAGGTACCACTCCTCAGAGACAGGCCATGGTAGCTGTCCAAGGTACAACTCCTCAGAGACAGGCCTTTGTTGCTGTCCAAGGTACCACTCCTCAGAGACAGGCCATGGTAGCTGTCCAAGGTACCACTCCTCAGAGACAGGCCATGGTAGCTGTCCAAGGTACCACTCCTCAGAGTCAGGCCTTTGTAGCTGTCCAAGGTACCACACCTCAGACAGGCCATGGTAGTTGTCCAAACTATCACACCTCAGAGACAGGCCATGGTAGTTGTCCAAAGTATCACTCCTCAGAGACAGGCCATGGTAGCTGTCCAAGGTACCAGTCCAAGGAACCACATCTCAGACAGGCAATGGTAGTTGTCCTTAGTACCACACCTCAGATACAGTCTATGGTAGCTGTCCAAGGTACCAGTCCAAGGAACCACATCTCAGACAGGCAATGGTAGTTGTCCTTAGTACCACACCTCACATACAGTCTATGGTAGCTGTCCAAGGTACCACTCCTCAGAGACAGTCTAAGGCAGCTGTCCAAGGTGCCACTCCTCAGAGACAGACTATGGTAGCTGTCCAAGGTACCACTCCTCAGAGACAGACTAAGGTAGCTGTCCTTAGTACCACACGTCAGAGACAGGCCATGGTAGCTGTCCAAGGTACCACTCCTCAGAGACAGACTATGGTAGCTGTCCTTAGTACCACACCTCAGAGACAGACTAAGGCAGCTGTCCAAGGTACCACTCCTCAGAGACAGACTATGGTAGCTGTCCTTAGTACCACACCTCAGAGACAGGCCATGGTAGCTGTCCATGGTACCACTCCTCAGAGACAGACTAAGACAGCTGTCCAAGCTACCACTCCACAGAGACAGACTATGGTAGTTGTCCTTAGTACCACACCTCAGAGACAGACAATGGTAGCTGTCCAAGGTACTAATCCTCAGAGACAGACTAAGGCAGCTGTCCAAGGTACCACTCCTCAGAGACAGACTAAGGCAGCTGTCCAAGGTACCACTCCTCAGAGACAGACTAAGGCAGCTGTCCAATGTACCACTCCTCAGAGACAGACTATGGTAGCTGTCCTTAGTACCACACCTCAGAGACAGGCCATGGTACCTGTCCAAGGTACCACTCCTCAGAGACAGACTAAGGCAGCTGTCCAAGGTACCACTCCTCAGAGACAGGCCATGGTAGCTGTCCAAAGTACCAGTCCTTAGTACCACTCCTCAGAGACAGACTAAGGTAGCTGTCCAAGGTACCACTCCTCAGAGACAGGCCATGGTAGTTGTCCAAAGTACCACACCTCAGAGACAGACTATGGAAGCTGTCCAAGGTACCACTCCTCAGAGACAGGCCATGGTAGCTGTCCAACGTACCACTCATCAGAGCCAGACTATGATAGCTGTCCAAGGTACCACTACTCAGAGACAGGCCATGGTAGCCGTCCAAGGTACCAGTCCAAGGAACCACATCTCAGACAGGCAATGGTGCTGTCCAAGGTACCAGTCCAAGGAAACACATCTCAGAGACAGGCCATGGTAGTTGTCCTTAGTACCACACCTCAGAGACAGTCTATGGTAGCTGTCCAAGTACCACTCCTCAGAGACAGTCTATGGTAGCTGTCCAAGGTACCACTCCTCAGAGACAGACTAAGGCAGCTGTCCAAGGTACCACTCCTCAGAGACAGGCAATGGTAGCTGTCCAAGGTACCAGTCCAAGGAAACACATCTCAGAGACAGGCCATGGTAGTTGTCCTTAGTACCACTCCTCAGAGACAGGCCATGGTAGTTGTCCAAAGTACCACACCTCAGAGACAGACTATGGAAGCTGTCCAAGGTACCACTCCTCAGAGACAGGCCATGGTAGCTGTCCAACGTACCACTCATCAGAGCCAGACTATGATAGCTGTCCAAGGTACCACTACTCAGAGACAGGCCATGGTAGCCGTCAAGGTACCAGTCCAAGGAACCACATCTCAGACAGGCAATGGTAGCTGTCCAAGGTACCAGTCAAGGAAACACATCTCAGAGACAGGCCATGGTAGTTGTCCTTAGTACCACACCTCAGAGACAGTCTATGGTAGCTGTCCAAGGTACCACTCCTCAGAGACAGACTAAGGCAGCTGTCCAAGTTACTACTCCTCAGAGACAGACTATGGTAGCTGTCCAAAGTACCACTCCTCATAGACAGTCTATGGTAGCTGTCCAAGGTACCACTCCTCAGAGACAGACTAAGGCAGCTGTCCAAGGTATCACTCCTCAGAGACAGACTATGGTAGCTGTCCAAGGTACCACTCCTCATAGACAGGCCATGGTAGTTGTCCAAAGTACCACACCTCAGAGACAGGCCATGGTAGCTGTCCAAGGTACCACTCCTCAGAGACAGACTAAGGTAGCTGTCCAAGGTACCACTCCTCAGAGACAGGCCATGGCAGCTGTCCAAGGTACCAGTCCGTAGTACCACTCCTCAGAAACAGACTATGGAAGCTGTCCAAGGTACCACTCCTCAGAGACAGGCCATGGTAGCTGTCCAAGGTACCACTCCTCAGAGATAGACAATGGTAGCTGTCCAAGGTACCACTCCTCAGAGACAGACTAAGGCAGCTGTCCAAGGTACCACTCCTCAGAGATAGACAATGGAAGCTGTCCAGGTACCACTTCTCAGAGACAGGCCATGGTAGCTGTCCAAGGTACCACTCCTCAGAGACAGACTAAGGTAGCTGTCCAAGGTACCACTCCTCAGAGACAGGCCAAGGCAGCTGTCCAAGGTACCCAGTCCCACTCCTCAGTGTAGCCAGTACCACTCCTCAGAAACAGACTATGGAAGCTGTCCAAGGTACCACTCCTCAGAGACAGGCCATGGTAGCTGTCCAAGGTACCACTCCTCAGAGACAGACTAAGGCAGCTGTCCAAGGTACCACTCCTCAGAGACAGACTATGGTAGCTGTCCTTAGCCAAACCTCAGAGACAGGCCATGGTAGCTGTCCAAGGTACCACCTCTCAGAGACAGACTAAGGCAGCTGTCCAAGGTACCACTCCTCAGAGACAGACTAAGGCAGCTGTCCAAGGTATCACTCCTCAGAGACAGACTATGGT
>NW_024607244.1:0-21204 GCF_018296145.1 Oncorhynchus tshawytscha | reverse complement strand
TGAGTGAGTGTGTGTTTCGTGTGTTTGTGAGTGCTGATGTGAGTGTCTGTGTGTTTGAGTGAGTGTGCGTCTGTGCGTCTGTGATGGTCATCTGTGCGTCTGGCCTCTGTTCGTCCTCATGCGTCTGTACGTCTTGTTCATCTGTCGTCTGTGCGTGCATCTGTGTCGCGTCTGTGCGTCTGGTCCGTCTGTCGTCTGTGCGTCATGTGCGTCTGTGCATCTGTGCGTCTGTGCGTCTGTGCATCTGTACGTCTGTCCCGTCTATCAATCTGTCTGTGCGTCTGTGCGTCTGTCCTCTGTGCGTCTGTGCGTCTGATCCATCTGTGCGTCTATGCATCTGTCTGTAAATCTGGTCATCTGTCCATCTGTGCGTCTGGTCCTCTGTCTGTCCGTACGTCACCGTCTGTCCTCTGTAAATCTATGCGTCTGTGCGTCGTCCTCTGTGCGTCTGGATGCGTCTGTCCTCTATCTGTGCATCTGTCCTCTGTGCATCTGTGCGTCTGTGCGTCTGTCCTCTGTGCGTCTGTCTGTACTCTATGCGTCTGTCCGTCTGCGTCTGCATGCGTCCGTCTGCGTCTGTGCGTCTCTGCGTCGCGTCTATACATCTGTGCGTCTGTGATGCGTCTGGTGCGTCTGATGGTGCGTCTGATAGTCTGTGCGTCTGTGCGTCTGATCATCTGTGCGTCTGTGCGTCTGTGCGTCTGATCATCTGTGCGTCTGTGCGTCTGATCATCTGTACGTCTGGTCATCTGTGCGTCTGATGGTGCGTCTGGTGCGTCTGTGCGTCTACGGTGCGTCTGTGCGTCTGGTCGTCTGGTGCATCTCGGTGTATGCGTCTGCACGTCTGGTCACTGGTGCGTCTGTGCGTCTGTGGTCATCTGATGCCTCTGTACGTCTGTGCGTCTGTGTCGCATCGTCTGTGCGTCTGATCCTCTGTGCGTCTGTGCGTCTGATTCGGATCTGTGCGTCTGTACGTCTGATCCTCTGTGCGTCTGTACAATCTCTCATCTGTGCGTCTGTCGCGTCTGTAAATGTGCGTCTGATGCGTCTGTGCGTCTGTGCGTCTGTGCGTCTGTCTATCTGTGCGTCTGTGCGTCTGATGGTCGTCTGTGCGTCTGTACGTGCGTCTGTGCGTCTGCGTCTGCCATCTGTGCGTCTCTGTGCGTCTGATGATCTGCGTCTGTGCGTCTGTGATGGTCGTCTGTGCGTCTGATGCGTCTGGTGCGTCTGTGCGTCTGGTCTGTGCGTCGTCTGCGTCTGGTCTCTGAGCGTCGTCTCTGTAAATCTGTGTCCGTCGTCTGTGCGTCTGTCTGGCATCTGTGCGTCTGTCACGTCTGTGCGTCTGTGCGTCTGATGGTCGTCCTCTGTACGTCTGTGCGTCTGATGGCTGTGCGTCTGTGCGTCTGATGAGTGCATCTGTGCGTCTGTGCGTCTGTCTCTGTGCGTCTGATGAGTCGTCTGGTGCGTCTGATGCGTCTGCGTCTGTATCTGTGCGTCTGTGCGTCTGATCTGTGCGTCTGTGCGTCTGATGATCTGCGTCTGTGCGTCTGTGCGTCTGTGCGTCTGTGCGTCTGATCATCTGTGCGTCTATGCGTCTGTCGTCTGTGCGTCTGTCTGTCGTCTGTGCGTCTGTACGTCTGCCTCTGTGCGTCTGTGACGTCTGTCATCTGGCGTCTGCGTCTCACGTCTGAGATGCAGTCTCTGTGCGTCTGTGCGTCTGCGTCTGTGCGTCTGATCATCTGTGCGTCTGTGCGTCTGTCTGTGCGTCGCGTCACGTCTGTGCGTCTGTCTCTGTGCGTCTGATGATCTGCGTCTGTGCGTCTGATGTGCTGTGCGTCTGTGCGTCTGATCGTCTGTGCGTCTGTGCGTCTGTACGTCTGATGGTGCGTCTGTCGTCTGTGCATCTGTGCGTCTGTGCGTCTGCGTCTGTTCCGTCTGTGCGTCTGCGTCTGCGTCTGTGCGTCTGATCTGGTCATCTGTGCGTCTGTGCGTCTGTGCGTCTGATGCGTCTGTGCGTCTGTGCGTCTGATGCATGCTGTGCCTCTGTGCGTCTGATCATCTGTGCGTCTGTGCGTCTGTCGTCTGTGCTATCTGTGCGTCTGATCCTCTGTGCGTCTGATGGTCTGCGTCTGTGCGTCTGTCGTCTGCGCATCTGTCGTCTGATCATCTGTGCGTCTGTGCGTCGTCCTCTGTGCGTCTGTGCGTCTGTCCTCTGTGCGTCTGTGCGTCATCTATGCGTCTGTGCGTCTGCGTCTGTGCGTCTGTCCTCGTCTGTATCTGTCCTCTGTGCGTCTGTCCTCTGTGCGTCTGTGCGTCTGTATGAGCCTCTGTGCGTCTGTGCGTCTGCATCTGTGCGCATCTGATGCATCTGTGCGTCTGTTTATCTGCGTCTGTGCGTCTGCATGTCTGTCATCTGTACGTCTGATGCATCTGTGCGTCTGATGCGTCTGTGCGTCTGTCCGTCTGATCTGTGCGTCTGCGTCGTCTGTGATCTGTCCGTCTGTACGTCTATGAGCGTCTGCGCGTCTGTCGTCTGAGCGATGCTGTCTCTGCGTCTGATGAGTGCGTCTGTGCGTCTGATGAGCGTGCGTCTGTGCGTCTGATGAGCTCTGTCACGTCATGCGTCTGATCGCCGCGTCTGAGTCTGATGCGTCGTCTCGATGATGAGCGTCGTCTGCGCGTCTGATGAGCGTGCGTCTGTGCGTCTGATGAGCGTCTGTGCGTCTGTGCGTCTGTGCGTCTGATGCGTCTGTGAGCGTGCGTCTGTGCGTCTGATGAGCTGCGTCTCTGTGCGTCTGTCTGTACGTCTCGATGTCTGTGCGTCTGATGAGCGTCTGTGCGTCTGATGTCGCGTGCGTCTGTGCGTCTGGAGCTGTGCGTCTGTGCGTCTGATGAGCTGTGCGTCTGTGCGTCTGGATCTATGTGTCTGTGCGTCTGATGAGTCTGCGTCTGATGAGCTGTGCGTCTGTGCGTCTGATGATCTGCGTCTGTGCGTCTGATCTGAGCGTCTGTGCGTCTGCGCGAGTTCATCTGTGTCTGTCTGATGATCGTGCGTCTGTGCGTCTGTCATGATCTGTGCGTCTGATCACTCTGTGCGTCTGTCTGCGTCTGTCTATGCGTCTGTCTGTCGTCTGATGCGTCGCACGTCTGCGCGTCTGATGCGTCTGTGCGTCTGATGATCGTCTGTGCGTCTGGCAGCTGTGCGTCTGATCGTCGATGAGCTGTGCGTCTGTGCGTCTGTGAGTCTGTTGCGTCTGTGCGTCTGTGCGTCTGTGATCTGTGCGGTCTCTGTGCGTCTGATGATCTGTCTGTGCGTCTGATGCGTCGCGTCTATGTGACGTCTGAGCGTCGTCTGTGCGTCTGATGAGCGTCTGTGCGTCTGTGCGTCTGTCCTCTGTGCGTCTGTCCTGATATTCGTCTGATCGTCTGATGAGTCGTCTGTGTGCGTCTGATGACGCGTGAGCCCTGGCGTCTGATGATCTGTGCGTCTGTGCGTCTGATGAGCGCGTCTGCGCGTCTGTCACGTCTGTCCGCTGTGCGTCGTCCGTCTGTGCGTCTGATGAGCGTCTGTGCGTCTCTGCGTCTGATGAGTCTGTGCGTCTCTGTGCGTCTGTGCGTCTGTGCGTCTGTGCGTCTGATGATGCGTCTGTGCGTCTGATGAGCGTCGTCTGTGCGTCTGTGCGTCTGATGCGTCTGGTGCGTCTGTGCGTCTGATGCGTCTGTGCGTCTGATGATCGTGCGTCTGTGCGTCTGATGAGCGTCGCGTCTGCGCGTCTGATCGTCTCTGTGCGTCTGATCTGTGCAGCATGCGTCTGATGAGGCGCGTCTGTCTGCGTCTGTGCGTCTGATGAGCGCAGTCTGTGCGTCTGATGATGCGTCTGTGCGTCTGTCGTCTGTGCGTCTATGCATCTGTCGTCTGTCACGTCTGGCGTCATGCGTCTGATGAGCGCGTCTGCGCGTCTGATCTGCAGCGTGCGTCTGTGCGTCTGTGATCTGTGCGTCTGCTATGCGTCTGATGATCTGTAAACGTCTGATCCATCTGTGCGTCTGTGCGTCTGCGTCATCTGTCGTCTGTACGTCTGGTCCTCTGTGCGTCTGATAAATCTGTCGTCTGGACGTCTGATGCCTCTGTCGTCTGTCAGCGTCTGTCATCTGTCCGTCTGTGCGTCTGTCTCTGTCGTCTGTGCGTCTGTGTCATCTGTGCGTCTGATGCATCTGTACGTCTGTCAGGTGCGTCTGATGCATCTGTGCGTCTGTGTCCTCTGTGCGTCTGTCCTCTATGCGTCTGCGTGATCTGTACGTCTGTGCGTCACGGATCTGTGCTCTGTACATCGTCTGGTCATCTGTACGTCTGTCCTCTGTCGTCTGTCCTCTGTGCGTCTGTCCGTCTGTGCGTCTGTGATCTGTGCGTCTGTCCTCTGTATCTGCGTCTATATCTGTCCGTCTGATGCATCTGTCCTCTGCGTCTATGCGTCTGATGAGCGTCTGGTCTCTGTGCGTCTGTGCGTCTGATCATCTGTGCGTCTGATGAGTCTGGTCATCTGTGCGTCTGATGCTGTGCGTCTGTGCGTCTGATCCTCTGTACGTCATCTGTGCGTCTGTGCGTCTGTGCGTCTGATGCGTCTGTGCGTCTGATGATCTGTCGCGTCTGTGCGTCTGATGAGCGTCTGCGTCTGCAAGTCTGTCCTCTGTACGTCTGTCCCTCTGTGCGTCTGTGTCGTCTGTGCGTCTGTGTCTGTACGTCTGTCCTCTGTGACATCGTCTGTCCGTCTGTGCGTCTGATGAGTCTCTGTCGTCTGATGACGTCTGTGCGTCTCTGTGCGTCTGTGCGTCTGTGCGTCTGATGATCTGTGCGTCTGTGCGTCTGATGCGTCTGTGCGTCAGGCCTGATGATCTGCGTCTGTGCGTCTGATGATCTGCGTCTATCTGTGCGTCTGTGCGTCTGTGTCTGTGCGTCTGATGCGTCTGTGCGTCTGTGCGTCTGCGTCGTCTGTGCGTCTGTGACGTCTGTGCGTCTGTGCGTCTGATGCGTCTGTGCGTCTGTACGTCTGATGAGCGTCTGTGCGTCTGGTGCGTCTGTCGTCTGTGCGTCTGTGCGTCTGATCTCTGTGCGTCTGTGCGTCTGTGCTCTGTGCGTCTGTGCGTCTGTGCGTCTGTGCGTCTGGTCATCTGTGCGTCTGTGCGTCTGTCTGTGCGTCTGTGCGTCTGCGTCGTCCATGCGTCTGTGCGTCTGATGACGTCTGTGCGTCTGATGAGTCTGTGCGTCTGTGCGTCTGATGAGCGTCTGTCGTCTGCCATCTGTGCGTCTGTGCGTCTGATGTCTGTGCGTCTGTGCGTCTGATCCTCATCTGTCCGTCTGTGCATCTGATGTCTGTCGTCTGTGCGTCTGTATCTGCATCTGTCCGTGTAAATCTGGTCCTCTGTGCGTCTGGACGTCTGATGCATCTGTCTGTCGTCTGTGAGTCTGTCTGTAAGCGTCTGTCGTCTGTCGTCTGTCGTCTGTGCGTCTGGCTGTCTGTGCGTCTGCGTGCCTCTGTCGTCTGTCATCTGTCGCATCTGTGCGTCTGTCCTCTGTGCGTCTGTGCCGTCTGTGCGTCTGTGCGTCTGTCATCTGTGCGTCTGCATCTGTGCGTCTGCGTCCCTGTGCGTCTGTGCATCTGTCCTCTGTGCGTCTGTGCGTCTGTACGTCTATCATCTGTGCGTCTGTGCGTCTGTGCGTCTGCGTCTGCGTCCGTCTGTGCGTCTGTCCTCTGTGCGTCTGTGCGTCTGTGATCCTCTGTGCGTCTGTGCGTCTGTCCTCTGTGCGTCTGTCCTCTGTCTGTCCTCTGTGCATCTGTCATCTGTCGTCTGTGCGTCTGGACATCTGTCCCGTCTGTCTGTCGTGCGTCTGTGCGTCCTCTGTGCGTCTGTCTGCTGTCTGAATCTGTACGTCTGTCCGTCTGTGCATCTATCTGTCTGTACGTCTGTGTGCGTCTGTCTGTCTGTCCTCTGTGCGTCTGTCTGTGCGTCTGTGCGTCTGCATCTGTCCGTCTGTACGTCTGTGCGTCTGTAGCGTCGTCCTCTGTGCGTCTGTGCGTCTGCAGCGGTCGTCTGTGCGTCTGTGCGTCTGTGCGTCTGTGCGTCTGTGCGTCTGTGCGTCTGTGCGTCTGATGCATCTGTGCGTCTGTGCGTCTGTGCGTCTGTGCGTCTCTGTGCGTCTGATCCTCTGTGCGTCTGTGCGTCTGATCATCTGTGCGTCTGTCGTCTGCGCGTCTGTGTCGTCTGTGCGTCTGTGCGTCTGTCGTCTGTGCGTCTGGCCCTGTACGTCTGTCCTCTGTCGTCTGTCCTCTGTGCGTCTGATGAGCGTCTGTCGTCTATGCGTCATACGGTCCTCTGTGCGTCTGTGCGTCTGTCCGTCTGTCCTCTGTACGTCATCGTCATCTGTCGTCTGGACGTCTGTACGTCTGTCCGTCTGATGAGTCTGCGTCTGTCTGCGTCTGATGCGTCTGTCGTCTGTGCGTCTGTCTCTGTGCGTCTGTGCGTCTGCCGTCAGAGTGCGTCTGTGCGTCTGTGCGTCTGCGTCGTCTGTGCGTCTGATCATCTGTGCGTCTGTGCGTCTGTGAGCGTCTGCATGCGTCTGTGCGTCTGTGCGTCTGTGCGTCTGTGCGTCTGTGCGTCTGATGATCTGTGCGTCTGTGCGTCTGATGAGCCTCTGTCGTCTGTGCGTCTGTGCGTCTGATGATCTGTCCTGTCGTCTGATCGCCTGCGCGTCTGTCCGTCTGATGTCTGTGCGTCTGTGCGTCTGTCCGTCTGATGAGCATCTGTGCGTCTGGTCATCTGTGCGTCTGTGCGTCTGTGCGCTGTGCGTCTGGTGCGTCTGTGATCTGTGCGTCTGTCGTCTGTGCGTCTGATGCGTCTGTCGTCTGTCGTCTGTGATCTGTCCGTCTATGCATCTGTCCGTCCCAGCGTCTGTGCGTCTGATGCATCTGTGCGTCTGTGCGTCGTCTCTGTGCGTCTGTGCGTCTGGACGTCTGATGAGTCGTGCGTCTGTGCGTCTGCCTCTGTGAGCTGTGCGTCTGTCCTCTGATGACATCTGTGCATCTAAATCTGTGCGTCTGTCCTCTGATGAGTCCGTGCGTCTGTCCCTCTCTGCGTCTGATCTGTGCGTCTGTGCGTCTGTCCCTCTGTGCGTCTGTCCTCTGATGAGCGTGCGTCTGTGCGTCTGATGAGCGTCTGTGCGTCTGATGATCTGCGTCTGTGCGTCTGATGACTCTGTCGTCTGATGCGTCTGTCCCTCTGTGCGTCTGATGCCGTCCTCTATGCGTCCTGGGCTCTGTCTGACGTCCGTCCCTCTGTGCGTCTGATGATCTGTCCGTCTATGCGTCTGTCCTCTGATGATCTATGCAGTCCCTCTGATGATCTGTGCGTCTGTTCTGATGCGTCTGATGCATCTGTGCGTCTGTATCTATCTGCGTCTGGTCCTGTGCGTCTGTGCGTCGTCTGATGCTGTCGTCTGTTCCTCTATGCGTCTGATCATCTGTGCGTCTGTCTCATGCGTCTGTGCGTCTGATCTGTGCGTCTGATCGCTGTCTGTGCGTCGTCGTCTGTGCGTCTGTTGCATCTGTGCCTCTGTGCGTCTGTGCGTCTGATCTGTGCGTCTGTGCGTCTGTCATCTGTGCGTCTATGCGTCTGATGGGCTGCGTCTGTCCTCTGTGCGTCTGTGCGTCTGTGCGTCTGTGCGTCTGTCCTCTGTGCGTCTGATGCGTCTATGCGTCTGTGCGTCTGATCAGCTGTGATCGTCTGTGCGTCTGGTATCTGTGCGTCTGTGCGTCTGATGCATCGTGCTCTGTGCGTCTGTGCGTCTGTGCGTCTGATCATCTGTGTCTCTGTGCGTCTGGAGCTGTGCGTCTGTGCGTCTGATGAGCTGTGCGTCTGTGCGTCTGTTGGCATCTGTGCGTCTGTGCGTCTGTCCAGTCTATGCGTCTGTGCGTCTGTGCGTCTGTCCTCTGTACGTCTGATGAGTCTGTGCTCTTGCTGCGTCTGTGAAATCTGTGCGTCTGATCGCGTCTGATGTGCATCTGGTCGTCTGATGTCTGTACGTCTGTATGCGTCGTCCTCTGTGCGTCTGCCGTCTGGTCATACTCTGTCGTCTGTGCGTCTGATGCTGTCATCTGTCCTGTCTCTGTGCGTCTGTCCTCTGTGCGTCTGCGTCTGTCACGTCTGATGCGTCTGTGCGTCTGTGCGTCTGATGCGTCTGTCCATCTGTGCGTCTGGTCGTCTGTCTCTGTGCGTCTGTGCGTCTGATGCGTCTGTCTGTGCGTCGTGCGTCTGTCCTCTGTGCGTCTGTGCGTCTGTGCGTCTGTGCGTCTGGTGCGTCTGATCGTCTGTGCGTCTGTGCGTCTGATCGTCTGTGCGTCTGTGCATCTGTCTGTCATCTGTGTCTGCGTCTATGCGTCTGGTCGTCTGTGCGTCTGATGCGTCTGTCCGTCTGTGCGTCTGATGATCTGTGCGTCTGTCGTCGTCTGTGTCCTCTGTGCGTCTGTGCGTCTGTCCGTCTGATGCGTGCGTCTGTGCGTCTCTGTACGTCTGTCCTCTGTGCGTCTGATGATCTCTGTGCGTCTGTGCGTCTGTCGTCTGTCTGTCTGTGCGTCTGTCCTCTGTGCGTCTGCGTCTGGTGATCTGTGTCCTCTGTGCGTCTGTCCGTCTGCGTGCCTCTGCGTCTGTCCTCTGTGCGTCACGTCTGTGCGTCTGTGTTTGAGCGTCTGTGCGTCTGCGTCTGTCATCTGTGCGTCTGTCCTCTGTGCGTCTGTGCGTCTGTGATCTGTGCGTCTGGCCTGTGTCTGTGTCCTCTATGCGTCATCTGTGCGTCTGTGCGTCTATGCATCTGTGCGTCTGCGTCTGCGTCTCTGTGCGTCTGTCGTCTGCGTCTGTGCGTCTGTGCGTCTGTGCGTCATCTGTGCGTCTGATCCTCTGTGCGTCTGGCTCGTGCGTCTGTGCGTCTGTGCGTCTGTGCGTCTGTGCGTCTGTCATCTGTGCGTCTGTGCGTCTGATCATCTGTGCGTCTGTGCGTCTGGATCTGTGCGTCTGTGCGTCTGTCATCTGCGTCTGTACGTCTGCGTCTGTCATCTGTCGTCTGATCTGTCGGTTCATCTGTGCGTCTGTGAGCTGTGCGTCTGTGCGTCTGTCCTCTGTGCGTCTGGTGCGTCTGTCCCTCTGTCTCTTATCTGTCCCTCTGTGCGTCTGTGCGTCTGTCTGTGCGATGCGTCTGTGCGTCTGTGCGTCTGTGCGTCTGTGACGTCTGATGAGCTGTGCGTCTGTGCGTCTGATGCATCTGTGCGTCTGTGTCGTCTGCACGTCTGTGCGTCTGTAGCGTCTGCGTCTCTGTGTCGTCTGTGCGTCTGATCATCTGTGCGTCTGTACGTCTGTCGTCTGTGCGTCTGTGAGCGTGCGTCTGTCCGTCTGTGCGTCGTCATCTGTGCGTCTGTGCGTCTGTCCGTCTGTGAGCTCTGTGCGTCTGATGCGTCTGTGCGTCTGTCCTCATGCGTCATGCGTCTGTGCGTCTGTGCTCTGTGCGTCTGCGCACGTGCGTCTGTCTGCGTCTGTGCGTCGTCGTCTCGTGCGTCTGTCCTCTGTGCGTCTGTGCGTCTGTCCTCTGTACGTCTGTGCGTCTGTCGCATCTGTGCGTCTGTGCGTCGATGATCTGTCCGTCTGCGTCTGTCGTCTGTGCGTCTGTGCGTCTGTCACGTCTGTGCATCTGTCCTCTGTGCGTCTGATGCGTCTGTGCGTCTGTACGTCTGTCATCTGTGCGTCTGTGCGTCTGATGCGTCTGTCGTCTGTTCATCTGTCCGTCTGTAATCTGTCGTCTGTCCGTCTGTGCGTCTGTCGTCTCTGTGCGTCTGTGCGTCTGTCCGTCTGTGCGTCTGTGCTGTGTCTGTGCCTGTGCGTCTGTGCCTGTGCGTCTGTCGCTCTGTGCGTCTGCCCAGCTGTGCGTCTGTGCGTCTGATCCTCTGTGCGTCTGTGCGTCTGATGAGCCTGTACGTCTGTGCGTCGTGCTCTGTCGTCTGATAGCGCGTCTGTGCGTCTGATCGTCTGTGCGTCTGTGCGTCTGTAAATCTGTGCGTCTGGTCATCTGTGCGTCTGCGTCGTCTCTGTGCGTCTGTGCGTCTGTCGTCTCTGTGCATCTGTGCATCTGTGCGTCTGTGCGTCTCTGTATCATCTGTGCGTCTGTCCGTCTGTCATCTGTGCGTCTGTGTTCGTCTGTGCGTCTGTCTATGCATCTGTGCGTCTGTCCGTCTGTGCGTCTGTCTGTACGTCTGATCATCTGTGCGTCTGTGCGTCTGTCGTCTGTGCGTCACGTGCGTCTGTGCGTCTGTTCTGTGCGTCTGTGCGTCTGCATCGTCTGTGCGTCTGTGCGTCTGTGCGTCTGTGCGTCTGTCATCTGTCGTCTGTCGTCTATCTGTGCGTCTGTCCTCTGTCATCTGTGCGTCTGTGCGTCTGTCTGTGCGTCTGTCATCTGTGCGTCTGTCTGTCATCTGTGCGTCTGATCTGCGTCTGTGCGTCTGTCGTCTGTCCTCTGTGCGTCTGTCGTCTGTATCTGTCTGCGTCTGTCATCCGTCGTCTGTGCGTCTGCGTCTGATCTGTACGTCTGTGCGTCTGTCTGCGTCTGGCGTCTGATGAGCATCTGGATCTGTCCTCTCTGATCTGTCCATCTGTGCGTCTGTGCGTCTGTGCGTCTGTCGTCTGTGCGTCTGTGCGTCTGCCTCTGTGCGTCTCTGTGCGTCTGTCACGTCTGTGCGTCTGATCATCTGTACGTCTATGTCGTCTGATCCTCTGTGCGTCTGTGCGTCTGTCATCTGTGCGTCTGTGCGTCTGGTCTGTGCATCTGTGCGTCTGTCCTCTGTCGTCTGTGCGTCTGTCTGCGTCTGTGCGTCTGTGCGTCTGTGCGTCTGTCGTCTGTCCCTCGTCTGTGCGTCTGTGCGTCTGTGCGTCTGTGCGTCTGTACGTCTGTGCGTCTGTGCGTCTGTGCATCTGTGCGTCTGTGCGTCTGTCATCTGTGCGTCTGTACGTCTGTGCCTCTGTGCGTCTGTCCTCTATACTCCATACATCTGTCCTCTATATCTGTGCTCTGTACGTCTGTCTCTGCGTCTGTGCGTCTGTGCTGTGCGTCTGTGCGTCTGTGCGTCATATGTCCCTCTGTGCGTCTGTGCATCTGCGTCTGTGCGTCTGTGCGTCTGTGCGTCTGTGCATCGTCTGTGCATCTGTGCGTCTGCGATCTGTCCGTCTGTCTGTCGTCTGCGCGTCTGTCCGTCTGTGCGTCTGTCCGTGCGTCTGTGATCTGTCGTCTGTCACGTCTGATGCATCTGTGCGTCTGTGCGTCTGTGCGTCGTCTGTGCGTCTGTGCGTCTGTCATCTGTGCGTCCATGTGCGTCTGATCTGTGCGTCTGTCTGTGTCCTCTGTGCGTCTATGCGTCTGTCCTCTGTGCGTCTCTGCGTCTGTCCTCTGTGCGTCTGTGCGTCTATGCGTCTGTGCCTCTGTGCCATCGTCTGTGCCTCTGTGCGTCTATCATCTGTCCGTCTGTGCGTCTGTCCTCTACGTCTGATGCATCTGTCTCTGCGTCTGGATGCGTCTGTGCGTCTGCGTGCGTCTGATCATCTGTGCGTCTGTGCGTCTGTCGTCATCTGTGTCTGTCTGTCTGTGGTCACGTCTGTGCGTCTGGTCATCTGTGCGTCTGTAAGTCTGTCGTCTGTGCGTCTGTGCGTCTGTGCGTCTGTGCGTCATGGTCATCTGTGCGTCTGTGCGTGCGTCTGTCGCGTCTGTGCGTCTGATCATCTGTGCGTCTGTGCGTCTGTGCGTCTGTGCATCGTCTGTGCGTCTGTGCGTCTGTCGTCTGCGCCCATCTGTGCGTCTGCGTCGTCTATGCGTCTGTCGTCTGCTGTCTATGCGTCTGTATCTGCGCGTCTGTGCGTCTGCGTCCTCTGTGCGTCTGCGTCGTCTGTGCGTCTGTGCGTCTGTGCGTCTACGTCTGCGTCTCTGTGCCTCTGCGTCGTCTGATCTCTGTGCGTCTGTGTGCGTCTGCGTCTGTGCGTCTGTGCGTCTGTCCTCTGTACGTCTGTGCGTCTGATCATCTGTGCGTCCGTGCGTCTGTCCTCATGTGCATCGTCTGTCCGTCTGTACGTCTCTGTCGTCTCTGTGCGTCTGTGCGTCTGTGCGTCTGTGTCGTCTCTGTACGTCTGTGCGTCTGGTGCCTCTGTGCGTCTGTCCGTCTGTGCGTCTGTCCTCTGTACGTCTGTCCTCTGTGCGTCTGTCCGTCTGTGATCTGTCTGTCGTCTGTCCGTCTGTGCGTCTCTGTCCGTCTGTCATCTGTCCTCTGTGCGTCTGTGACGTCTGTCCTCTGTGCGTCTGTCGTCTGTCCTCTGTGCGTCTGGTGCATCTGTGCGTCTGCGTCTGTCCGTCTGGTCCTCTGTGCGTCTGTGCGTCTGATCATCTGTGCGTCTGTGCGTCTGCGTCTGTCGTCTGTGATCTGTGCGTCTGTACGTCATCGTCTGTCCTCTGTGCATCTATCGTGTCGTCTGTCCTCTGTGCGTCTGTGCGTCTGTGCGTCTGTGTCGTCTGTGCGTCTGTGCGTCTCTGTATCTGTCGCGTCATCTGTGCGTCTGTGCGTCTGTGCGTCTGATGCGTCTGATCTGTAGCGTCTGTCGATCTGTGCGTCTGTGTCGTGCGTCTCTGATCATCTGTGCGTCTGTGCGTCTGCGTCTGTGCGTCTGCGTCTGTCATGAGCGTCTGTGCGTCTGTACGTCTGTGCTCTGTGCGTCTATGCGTCTGTGCGTCTGTGCGTCTGATCCTCTGTGCGTCTGTGCGTCTGATCATCTGTGCGTCTGTGCGTCTGATCTGTGCGTCTGTGCGTCTCGATCATCTGTGCGTCTGTCGTCTGTACGTCTGTCGTCGTCTGTCAGCTGTCGTCTGATCTCTGTGCGTCTGTGCGTCTGATCATCTGTGCGTCTGTGCGTCTGTGCGTCTGTCTGTCGTCTGTGCGTCTGTGCGTCTGTCGTCGTCTGATCTGTGCGTCTGTAAATCTGTGCGTCTGTGCGTCTGATGCGTCTGTCTGTGCGTCTGTGCGTCTGTCGTCTGCGCGTCGTCTGTGCGTCTGTGCGTCTGTGCGTCTGATGATCTGTCGTCTGTGCGTCTGTCATCTGTCTGTCTGTGCGTCTCTGTGCGTCTGCGTCTGTGCGTCTCTGTGCGTCTGCGTCTGTGCGTCTGCGTCTGTCTGTGCGTCTGTGCGTCTGTCATCTGTGCGTCTGGTCATCTGTGCGTCTGTGCGTCGTGATCATCTGTGCGTCTGTGCGTCTGTGCGTCTGTGCGTCTGGTGCATCTGTCCGTCTGTACGTCTGTCACTCTGTCGTCTGTGCGTCTGTGCGTCTGTGCGTCTGTGATCTGTCACGTCTGTCGTCTGTGCATCTGTCCATCTGTGCGTCTGTGGTCATCTGTCGTCTGAGCGTCATCTGTGCGTCTCTGTACGTCTGCATCATCTGTGCGTCTGTGCGTCTGCGTCCTCTGTGCGTCTGTCGTCTGTCACGTCTGTCTGTGCATCGTCATCTGTCGTCTGTGTCTGTCCTCTGTGCGTCTGATGCGTCTGTCTGCGTCTCTGCGTCGTCTGATCTGCACGTCTGTGCGTCTGTCAGCTCTGTGCGTCTGTTGCGTCTGTCCTCTGTCTGTCGTCTGTCATCTGTGCGTCTGTGCGTCTGTGCGTCTGTCCTCTGTGCGTCTGTGCGTCTGTGCGTCTGTCGTCTGCGTCTGTCCTCTGTGCGTCTGACGTCTGTCGTCTGTGCGTCTGTCGTCTGTGCGTCTGTGCGTCTGATGACTCTGTGCGTCTGTGCGTCTGTGCGTCTGGTCATCTGTGCGTCTGTGCGTCTGTCATCTGTGCGTCTGATGCGTCTGTCCTCTGTGCGTCTGTGCGTCTGTCATCTGTACGTCGATCTGTATCTGTCCGTCTGTGCGTCCTCTGTGCGTCTGTGCATCTGTGCGTCTGTGCGTCTGTCCTCTGCGTCTGTGCGTCTGTGCGTCTGATCATCTGTGCGTCTGTCATCTGTGCGTCTGTGCGTCTGTCCCTCTGTGCGTCTGGATCTGTCTGTTCGTCTGTGCGTCTGTGCATGCGTCTGATGTCTGTCGTCTGTGCGTCTGATCCTCGTGCGCATCTGTGCGTCTGCGTCTGTCCGTCTGATCCATCTGTCGTCTGTCGTCTGATGATGCGTCGTCTGTGCGTCTGATGAGCTGTCGTCTGTGCGTCTGATGACGTGCGTCTGTGCGTCTGATGCGTCTGTGCGCGTCTGTGATCGCGTCTGTGCGTCTGATGATCTGTGCGTCTGTCCTCTATGTCGTCTGTGCGTCTGATGTCTGTGCGTCTGTGTCTGTCTGGACGTCTGTGCGTCTGATCTGTCCGTCTGTGCGTCTGTCGTCTAATCTGCGTCTGTGCGTCTGATGATCTGTGCGTCTGATGCGTCCGTCTGTGCGTCTGTGAGTCTGTCTGATGAGCCGTCTGTGCGTCTGATGCGTCTATCTGTGCGTCTGTGACGTCTGTGCGTCTGTGCGTCTGTGCGTCTGATGCGTCTGTCCGTCTGTGCGTCTATGCATCTGTGCGTCTGTGCGTGCGTCGTGCGTCTGTCGTCTGTCCTCTATGCGTCTGTGCGTCTCTGTGCTGTCTGTCGTGCGTCTGATGATCTGTGCGTCTGTGCGTCTGTCCTCTGTCGTCTGTGCGTCTGTCTCTGCGTCTGATGATCTGTGTCGTCTGTACGTCTGATGCGTCTGTGCGTCTGTGCGTCTGTGCGTCCTCTGTCGTGCGTCTGGAGCGCATCTGTGCGTCTGATCACATCTGTCGCGTCTGCGTCTGTGCGTCTGTGCATCTGTGCGTCTGATCATCTGTGCGTCTGTCCTCTGTGCGTCTGATCATCGTAAATCTATGCATCTGTGCGTCTGTGCGTCTGTGCGTCTGTCCGTCTGTCGTCTGTGCGTCTGTCATCTGTCGTCTGCATCTCTGTCGTCGTCTGTATGCGTCTGTAAATCTGTCGTCTGTGCGTCTGTGCGTCTGTCGTCTGTGCGTCTGTGCGTCTGTCCTCTGATCTGTGCGTCTGTCGTCTGTGCGTCTGTGCGTCTGTCGTCTGTGCGTCTGTCGTCTGTGCGTCTGTGTCGTCTGTCGTCGTCTGTGCGTCTGTCCTCTGTGCGTCTGTGCGTCTGTGCGTCTGATGTGCGTCTGTGCGTCTGTGCGTCTGTCTGTGCGTCTGTGCGTCTGTGCCTGTGCGCGTCACATCTCTGGCGTCGTCTGTCTGAAATCTGCGTCTGTCGTCTGTGCATCTATGCATCTGTCGTCTATGCATCTATGCGTCTGTCCGTCTGTGCGTCTGTGCGTCTGTGCGTCTGATACGTCTGTCTGTGCGTCTATGCGTCTGTCCTCTGTGCGTCTGCACATCTGTCCTCTGTGCGTCTGTACGTCTGGTCTGTCATCTGTGCGTCTGTGCGTCTGTGCGTCTGATGCGTCATGTTCAGCGTCTGTGCGTCTGTGCGTCTGCCTGTGCGTCTGATGTGCTGTCGTCTGTGCGTCTGTCTGAGCGTCTCTGTGCGTCTGTGCGTCTGTCAATCTGTCTCTGTGCGTCTGTGCGTCTGTGCGTCTGATGCTGTGTCGTCTGTGCGTCTGTGCGTCTGTGCGTCTGTGCGTCTGTCGTCTGTGCTGTCCTCTGTGATCTGTGCGTCTGTGCGTCTGATGCGTCTGTCCTCTGTGCGTCTGTGCGTCGTCCTCTGTGCGTCTGATGCGTCTGCGTCTGTGCGTCTGATCAGCTGTGCGTCTGTGCGTCTGATCACGTCTGTGCGTCTGTGCGTCTGATGTCCTCTGTACGCGTCTGTGCGTCTGTGCGTCTGATCATCTGTGCGTCTGTCTGTCGTCGTCTGTGCGTCTGTAATCTGTCGTCTGATCCTCTGTGCGTCTGTGCGTCTGATGAGTCTGTGCGTCTGTGCGTCTGTGCGTCTGTGCGTCGTCTCTGTGCGTCTGTGCATCTGTGCGTCTATGCATGAGTCGTCTGATGTGCGTCTGTGCGTCTGTGCGTCTGTGCGTCTGTGCGTCTAATGCGTCTGGTCCTCTGTGCGTCTGTGCGTCCATCTGATGTGCGTCTGTGCGTCTGTGCGTCTGTCGTCATCTGTGCGTCTGTGCGTCTGTGCGTCTGTCCTCGTCTCTGTGCGTCTGATGCGTCTCTGTGCGTCTGTGAGTCTCTGCGTCTGATATCTGTGTGCGTCTGTGCGTCTGATCATCTGTGCGTCTGTGCGTCTGATCATCTGTGCGTCTGTGCGTCTGGATCATCTGTGCGTCATGTCTGTCCTCTGTGCGTCTGTCATCTGTATCATCTGTGCGTCCGTACGTCTGTGTCATCTGTCGTCTGTACGTCTGTGCGTCTGCGTCTGTGCGTCTGTTGCGTCTGTCCGTCTGTGCGTCTGGCATCTGTGCGTCTGTGCGTCTGTGCGTCTGTGCGTCTGTCACGTCTGGTCATCTGTGCGTCGTCGTCTGTATGTCTGTGCGTCTGTGCGTCTGTGCGTCTGTGCGTCTCTGTGCATCTGTGCGTCTGGTCATCTGTGCGTCTGCGCGTCTGATCGTGCGTCTGTCGTCTGTGCGTCTGTGCGTCTGTGCGTCTGTGCGTCTGTGCGTCTGTGCGTCTGTTCTATCTGTCATCTGATCGTCTGTCGTCTGTGCGTCTGGTCATCTGTGCGTCTGTGCGTCTGTGCGTCTGTGCGTCTGTGCGTCTGATCCGCGTCTGTGCGTCTGATCATCTGTGCGTCTGTGCGTCTGTCGTCTGTATGCGTCTGTGCGTCTGTCGTCTGTCTGTCGTCTGTGCGTCTGTGTCGTCTGTACGTCTGTGCATCTGTCGTCTGTGCGTCTGATCTGTGCGTCTGTGGACGTCTGTCCTCTGTGCGTCTGTCGTCTGTCCTCTGTGCGTCTGTGCGTCTGTGACGTCTGTCTGTGCGTCTGTGCGTCTGGTCCGTCTGTGCATCTGCATCTGCGTCTGTGCGTCTGTACGTCTGGTGATCTGTGCGTCATGTCTGTCTGTCTGATCTGTATCTGCGTCTGTCCGTCTGTGCGTCTGTCCTCTGTGCGTCTGATCATCTGTACGTCTGTCCTCTGTGCGTCTGGTCTATCTGTGCGTCTGTGCGTCTGTGCTATCTGTGCGTCTGATCATCTGTGCGTCTGTCCGTCTGTCTGTCATCTGTGCGTCTGATGCCTCTGTGCGTCTGTGCGTCTGTACGTCTGATGAGTCGTCTGTGTACGTCTGATGAGCTGTGCGTCTGTACGTCTGATGAGCGTCTCTGTGCGTCTGATGTGCGTCTGTCTGTCATCTGTGCGTCCTCTGTGCGTCTGCGTCATGCGTCTGTGATGCGTCTGTGCGTCTGTGCGTGCGTCTGATCTGCGTGCGTCTGTGCGTCTATGGTCATCTGTGCGTCTGTGCGTCTGTGCGTCTGATCATCTGTGCGTCTGTCCTCTGATGCGTCTGTCAGTCTGTGCGTCTGATCGCGTATATCTGTGCGTCTGTGCGTCTGTGCGTCTGATCATCTGTGCGTCTGTGCGTCTGATCTGTGCGTGCGTCTGATGTGCGTCTGTGCGTCTGTCAGCTGTGCGTCTGATGAGTCGTCTGTTCGTCTGTGCGTCTGTGCGTCTGTCATCTGTGCGTCTGATGTCTGCGTCCTGTGCGTCTGCAGGTCTGGATGCGTCATGCGTCTGATGCGTCTATCTGTGCGTCTGTGCGTCTGTGCGATGATCTGTGCGTCTGTGCGCGTCTGTGCGTCTGTGCGTGCGTCTGTGCGTCTGTGCGTCTGTGCGCCTGTGCGTCTGGCCAGCGCACCAGCGTCTGTCTGGTCTGCGTCTGTGCGTCTGTGCGTCTGGTCATCTGTGCGTCTGGAGTCTGTGTCGTCTGTGAGTCGTCCTGATGCATCTGTGCGTCTGTGGGTCTGTCCTCTGTACGTCTGTGTGTCCTCTGTATGATCTCGCGTCTGTGTCGTCTGTGCGTCATATGCGTCTGATCTGTGTGTCTGTCTGCGTCTGTCTGCGGATCTGTGCATCTGTGCGTCTGATCGTCTATAAATCTGTGCTCTGTCCCTCTGTGCGTCTGAAATCTGTGCGTCTGTGCGTCTGGTCGATGAGATGCGTCTGTGCGTCTGATGATCTGTCCTCTGATGCGTCCTCTATGATCGTCATCTATGCGTCTGTGCGTCTGCGTCTGATGCACTCTATCGCGTCTGCGTCTGTGATCTGTCGTCTGTGCGTCTGATGAGCTGTGCGTCTGCGTCTGTCCGCTGCACGTCTGTTATCTATGCCTCCTCTATGCCTCTGTGCCTCTATACATCTGTCCCTCTCTATGTCTATGCGTCTGTCCCTCTGTACGTCCATACATCTGTCCTCTCTGTCATATGTCATCTGTTTCATCTATGCATCTGTACGTCTGTCCTCTATGCGTCCGTACATCTGTCTGTGCATCCATGCATTATCTGTGCGTCTGTGCGTCCATCCTCTGTGCGTCTATGCATCTGTCCGTCTGTGCGTCTATCATCTGTGCGTCTGTGCGTCTGTCCGTCTGTACGTCTATCTGTAATCTATGCATCTGCGTCTGTGCGTCACTCTATTAGCATCTGTCCTATCTGTCCTCTGTGCGTCTGTGCGTCGTCACTCTGTGCGTCTATGCGTCGATCATCTGGACGTCTGATCCTATCTGTCCGTCTGTGCGTCTGTCATCTGTGCGTCTGTATCTGATCATCAGCGTCTGGTTCCATCTGTGCGTCTGATGCATCTGTCTGCGTCTGATCATCTGTGCGTCTGTACGTCTGTATGTAAAATGTACGTCATGCGTCATGTCATCTGTGCGTCTGTGCGTCTGTCATCTGTGCGTCTGTGCATCTGTCCCTCTCTATGCGTCTATGCGTCGTCCTCTGTACGTCATATGTCATCTGTGCGTCTGGTCTGTCCTCTATGCGTCTGGACATCGTCTGTGCGTCTGTGCGTCTGATCCTCTGTGCGTCTGTGCGTCTGGTTTCATCTGTGCGTCCGTACGTCTCTGTCATCTGTCGTCCGTACGTCTGTGCGTCTGTGCGTGTCCTCTGTGCGTCTGGCTCATCGTCTGTCTGTCGTCTGGTCATCTGTGCGTCTGTGCGTCTGTCATCTGTGCGTCTGTGCGTCTGTGCGGATCTGTCACGTCTGTGTCATCTGTCGTCCTGTGCGTCTGTATCTGTGCGTCTCTGTGCGTCTGTGTCATCTGTGCATCTGTACGTCATGCATCTGCGTCTGTGCGTCTGTCATCTGTGCGTCTGATGCGTCTGTGCATCTGTGCGTCTGATGATATGTCTGCATCATCTGATGAGCGTCTGTGCGTCTGTCCTCTGTGCGTCTGTCCGTCTATGCATCTGTGCGTCGTCATCTGTGCGTCTGTGCGTCCGTACGTCTGTCCGTCTGGAGCTGTATCTGCGTCATCCGTCTGTGCGTCTGTCGTCGTCGATCTGTGCGTCTGACGTCTGTCCTCTGTGCGTCTGCGTCTGTGCGTCTGTGATCTGTGCGTCTGTGCGTCTGTGCGTCTGCGTCTGATGCGTCTGTGCGTCTGGTCATCTGTGCGTCTGTTTCTCTATGCGTCTGTGCGTCTGTGCGTCTGTGCGTCTGCGTCTGTGCGTCTGTCCTCTGTATACATCTGTGCGTCTGTGCATCTGTCCTGCGTCTGTCCGTCTGTGCGTCTGTGCGTCTGTGCGTCTGTGCGTCTGTACATCTGTGCGTCTATCTGTGCGTCTGTGCGTCTGATCATCTGTACATCTGTGCGTCTATGCGTCATCGGTCCCTCTGTGCGTCCATCTGGTCATCTGTGCGTCTATACGTCTGTGCGTCTGTGCGTCTGTCGTCTGTACATCTGTCCCTCTGTGCGTCTATCTGTGCGTCTGTCGTCATGCGTCTGTAATCTGTCATCTGTGCGTCTGTACGTCTGTGCGTCTGTGCGTGTACGTCTGTACGTCTGTCCGTCTGTGCGTCTGTGCGTCTGGTCATCTGTGCGTCTGTACGTCTGTGCGTCTGTCATGATCTTATCTGTGCGTCATGCATCTGTACGTCATGATCCATCTGTGCGTCTGTGCGTCTATGCATCTGTCCACGTCTGTTCACGTCTGCACATCTGTCCCTCTGTCCGTCTATGTCCTCTGTGCATCTGTGCGTCTGCACGTCATCTGTGCGTCTGTGCATCTGTTACGTCATCTCCTCTGTGCGTCTGTGCACGTCTGGTCTGGCATATGCGTCATCTGTGCGTCTGTGCCTCTGTCGTCTGTGCATCTGTCGTCTGTTATGTGTCCTGTGCATCTGTGCGTCTGATGACGTCTGTAAGTCTCTATCTGCGTCTGATATGATCACATCTGTGCGTCTATCTGCATCTGTCCTCTGTACATCTGTACGTCTGATCTATCGTCTGTGCGTCTGTGCGTCTGTGCGTCTGGTAGGCGTCTGTGCGTCTCTGATGATCTGTGCGTCTGTGCGTCTGCGTCATCTGTCCCTCTGCATCTGTCGTCTATGCGCGTCTGATGTCTATGCCTCTATGCCTCTGATGCATCTGTCGATCTGCGCCTCTGCATCTGTCCCTCTGAGGCATCTGTGCGTCTATGCGTCTGTGCGTCGATGGGAGTGCGTCTGTGCGTCTGCATCTGTTCGATCTGTGCGTCACGATCATCTGTGCGTCTGTGCGTCTGTGTCTGGTCATCTGTGCGTCTGTGCGTCTGTGCGTCGCGTGCGTCATCTGTGCGTCTGTGCGTCTGTGCGTCTGATGATCTGTGCGTCTGTACGTCTGATGCGTCGTCAGTCTCTGATGAGTGCGTCTGTCGTCTGTGCGTCTGCTCATCTGTGCGTCTGATGCGTCTGTGCGTCTGATAAATCTGTGCGTCTGCGTCGTCTGTGCGTCTGATCTGAGCGTCGCGCCTGATGATCATCTGTGCGTCTGCCATTATCTGTGCGTCTGTGCGTCTGATGAGCGTCTGATCAGCGCGCGTCTGTCGTCTGAGCGTCGTCTGCGCGTCTGAATAGCATCTGCGCGTCCTGATCATCTGTGCATCTGTGCGTCTGTTCCTCTGATAGCATCGATGAGCGTGCGTCGATGATCTGTGCGTCTGTTGATCTGCGCGTCTGTTATCTGATGAGTGCGCGTCTGTGCGTCTGATGAGCTGTGCGTCTGCGCGTC
>NW_024607243.1:20000-21160 GCF_018296145.1 Oncorhynchus tshawytscha | reverse complement strand
CCCTCTACCCTCTTCCCCTCTCTCCCCTCTCCCTCTCCCTCTCCCTCTTCCCTCTCCCTCTTCCTCACCCTCTTCCCTCTATACTTCCTCCCTCTTCCTATCCTCTTCTCTTCCCTCACCCTCTTCCCTCTCTTCCTCTCCCTCTTCCCTCTCCTCTTCCCTCCCATCTTCCCTCTTCCCTCTTCCCTCTTCCTCACCCTCTTCCCTCTCCCCCTTCCTCTTCCCTCTCACCCTCTTCCCTCTCCCTCTTCCCTCTCTCCCCTTCCTCTCCCCTCTCCCTCACCCTCTTCCCTCTTCCCTCTTCCTCTCCCTCTTCCCCTCTCCCTCTTCCTCTTCCCTCACCCTCTTCCCCTCTCCCTTCTCCCCTCCCCTCTTCCCTCTCCCCTCTTCCCTCTTCTCAACTCTCTCCCTCTTCCTCTTCCCTCACCCTCTTCCTCTTCCTCTTCCCCTCTCCCTCTTCCTCTTCCTCTTCTCTTCCCTCTCCCTCTTCCGCTTCCCTCTTCCCCCTCACCCTCTTCCCCCTCTTCCCTCACCCTCTTCCCTCTCCCTCTTCCTCTTCCCTCTCCCCTCTCCCTCTCCCCTCTTCCCTCTTCTCTTCCTCTTCCCTCTCCCTCTTCTCTTCCCTCTCCCTCTCCCTCTTCCCCTCACCCTCCTCCCCCTCTTCCTCTTCCCTCTCCCTCTTCCTCTTCCCTCTTCTCTTCACTCTCCCTCTTCCTCTTCCCTCTTCCCTCTCCCTCTTCTCTTCCCTCTCCCTTTCCCCTCTTCCCCTCACCCTCCTCCTCTTCCTCTTCCCTCTCCCTCTTCCTCTTCCCCTCTTCTCTTCCCTCTCCCTCTCCCTCTTCCCTCTCCCTCTACCCTCTCCCTCTCCCTCTTCCCCTCACCCTCTTCCCTCATCCTCTCCCTCTTCCCTCACCCTCTTCCTCACCCACTTCCTCTTCCCTCTCCCTCTTCCCTCACCCTCCCTCCCTCTTCCTCTTCCTCTCCCTCTTCCTCCTCCCTCTTCCCTCTTCCCTCTTCTCTTCCCTCTTCCCTCTTCTCTCTTCCCTCTCCCTCTTCTCTTCCCTCACCCTCTTCCCTCACCCTCTTCCTCTTCCTCTTCCCCTCACCCTCTTCCTCTTCCCTCACCCCTCTTCCCTCACCCTCTTCCCTCTCCCTCTTCC
>NW_024607243.1:7500-12500 GCF_018296145.1 Oncorhynchus tshawytscha | reverse complement strand
CATCTCTAGGAGACAGAACGAGCCTCCTTCCTGAGCGGTGTGACGGCTGCGTGGTCTCATGGTGTTTATACTTGCGTACTATTGTTTGTACAGATGAACGTTGTACCTTCAGGCATTTAGAAATTGCTCCCAAGGATGAACCAGACTTGTGGAGGTCTACAACTGTTTTTCTTGAGGTCTTGGCTGATTTCTTTAGATTTTTCCATGATGGCAATCAAAGGCACTGAGTTTGAAGGTAGGCCTTGAAATACATCCACAGGTACACCTCCAATTGACTCAAATGATGTCAATTAGCCTATCAGAAGCTACTAAAGCCATGACATCATTTTCTGGAATTTTCCAAGCTGTTTAAAGGCACAGTCAACTTAGTGTATGTAAACTTCTGACCCACTGGAATTGTGATACGGTGAATTAGAAGTGAAATAATCTGTCTGTAAACAATTGTTGGAAAAATTACTGGTGTCATGCACAAAGTAGATGTCCTAACCGACTTTCCAAAACTATAGTTTTTAATTTGTGGCGAAGTTGAAAAATGAGTTTTAATGACTCCAAGCCATGTGCATGTAAACTTCCGGCTTCAACTGTATATAGGCAATAGTGTTCCAGTAGTACACTAGCTATATAGTGTTCCAGTAGTACCCTAGCTATATAGTGTTCCAGTAGTACACTAGCTATACAGTGTTCCAGTAGTACACTAGCTTTATAGTGTTCCAGTAGTACACTAGCTATATAGTGTTCCAGTAGTACACTAGCTATATAGTGTTCCAGTAGTACACTAGCTATACAGTGTTCCAGTAGTACACTAGCTATATAGTGTTCCAGTAGTACACTAGCTATACAGTGTTCCAGTAGTACACTAGCTTTATAGTGTTCCAGTAGTACACTAGCTATATAGTGTTCCAGTAGTACACTAGCTATATAGTGTTCCAGTAGTACACTAGCTATATAGTGTTCCAGTAGTACACTAGCTATACAGTGTTCCATTAGTACACTAGCTATATAGTGTTCCAGTAGTACACTAGCTATATGGGGAATAGTGTTCCAGTAGTACACGAGCTATACAGTGTTCTATTAGTGCACTAGCTATATAGTGTTCCAGTAGTACACTAGCTATACAGTGTTCCATTAGTACACTAGCTATACAGTGTTCCAGTAGTACACTAGCTATATAGTGTTCCAGTAGTACACTAGCTATATAGTGTTCCAGTAGTACACTAGCTATACAGTGTTCCAGTAGTACACTAGCTTTATAGTGTTCCAGTAGTACACTAGCTATATAGTGTTCCAGTAGTACACTAGCTATATAGTGTTCCAGTAGTACACTAGCTATATGGGGAATAGTGTTCCAGTAGTACACTAGCTATATAGTGTTCCAGTAGTACACTAGCTATATAGTGTTCCAGTAGTACACTAGCTATATGGGGAATAGTGTTCCAGTAGTACACTAGCTTTATAGTGTTCCAGTAGTACACTAGCTATATGGGGAATAGTGTTCCAGTAGTACACTAGCTTTACAGTGTTCCAGTAGTACACTAGCTATATAGGGGAATAGTGTTCCAGTAGTACACTAGCTTTATAGTGTTCCAGTAGTACACTAGCTATATAGTGTTCCAGTAGTACACTAGCTATATAGTGTTCCAGTAGTACACTAGCTATATGGGGAATAGTGTTCCAGTAGTACACTAGCTATATAGTGTTCCAGTAGTACACTAGCTATATAGTGTTCCAGTAGTACACTAGCTATATGGGGAATAGTGTTCCAGTAGTACACTAGCTATACAGTGTTCCAGTAGGACACTAGCTATATAGTGTTCCAGTAGTACACTAGCTATACAGTGTTCCAGTAGTACACTAGCTATATAGTGTTCCATTAGTACACTAGCTATATAGTGTTCCAGTAGTACACTAGCTATATAGTGTTCCAGTAGTACACTAGCTATATGGGGAATAGTGTTCCATTAGTACACTAGCTATATAGTGTTCCAGTAGTACACTAGCTATATAGTGTTCCAGTAGTACACTAGCTATATAGTTTTCCATTAGTACACTAGCTATATAGTGTTCCAGTAGTACACTAGCTATATAGGGAGTAGTGTTCCAGTAGTACACTAGCTATATGGGGAATAGTGTTCCAGTAGTACACTAGCTATACAGTGTTCCAGTAGTACACTAGCTATATAGTGTTCCAGTAGTACCCTAGCTATATAGGGAATAGTGTTCCAGTAGTACACTAGCTATATAGGGAGTAGTGTTCCAGTAGTGCACTAGCTTTATAGGGAATAGTGTTCCAGTATGACACTAGCTATATGGGGAATAGTGTTCCAGTAGTACACTAGCTATACAGTGTTCCAGTAGTACACTAGCTATATGGGGAATAGTGTTCCAGTAGTACACTAGCTATACAGTGTTCCAGTAGTACACTAGCTATATAAGGAATAGTGTTCCAGTAGTACACTAGCTATATAGTGTTCCAGTAGTACACTAGCTATATAAGGAATAGTGTTCCATTAGTACACTAGCTATACAGTGTTCCAGTAGTACACTAGCTATATAGTGTTCCAGTAGTGCACTAGGTATATAGTTTTCCATTAGTACACTAGCTATAATAGTGTTCCAGTAGTACACTAGCTATACAGTGTTCCAGTAGTACACTAGCTATATAGTGTTCCAGTAGTGCACTAGGTATATAGTTTTCCATTAGTACACTAGCTATATAGTGTTCCAGTAGTACACTAGCTATACAGTGTTCCAGTAATGCACTAGCTATATAAGAAATAGTGTTCCAGTAGGGACACAAACACAGAGTCAAGTGGCCTCTCCTTCTCAAGTACACTCATCTGTAGTACAAAAGTGTTTTTGAGTGTTGAGGTCTTTCTATCACATATAGTCCTGCTGAGTGGATTTCATCTGTGTACCTCTCCTCTGGCCTTGAGTGGATGGGGAGGGAGAGAGGGAGAGGGAGAGAAATAAATGAAGAGAGAGAGAGAGAGAGAGAGAGAGAGATTAAAGGAAAACCTTGACACCTTTTCTTTGAGAAATAAGTAACGACAGATAGAAGAATGCATAATGATTCAGAGGGAGGGAGACTGCACTTCAATTCCAACATCACTTACCATCTTAAAGGCCGTTGTTTTGGTAAACAGCCGGGCGATGGGGCTGGAGAGATGATATGACTCTCAGAGCTATGGAGAAATGAAATGACTCAGAGCTATGGAGAGATGATATGACTCTCAGAGCTATGAAATGACTCTCAGAGCTATGGAAAAATGAAATGACTCAGAGCTATGAAATGACTCTCAGAGCTATGGAGAGATGAAATGACTCTCAGAGCTATGGAGAGATGAAATGACTCTCAGAGCTATGAAATGACTCTCAGAGCTATGGAGAAATGAAATTACTCTCAGAGCTATGAAATTACTCTCAGAGCTATGGAGAAATGAAATGACTCTCAGAGCTATGGAGAAATGAAATGACTCAGAGCTATGGAGAAATGAAATGACTCTCAGAGCTATGGAGAGATGAAATGACTCTCAGAGCTATGGAGAAATGAAATGACTCTCAGAGCTAAGAAATGAAATGACTCTCAGAGCTCTCAGAGCTATGGAGAAATGAAATGACTCTCAGAGCTATGGAGAAATGAAATGACTCTCAGAGCTACGGAGAAATGAAATGACTCTCAGAGCTATGGAGAAATGAAATGACTCTCAGAGCTATGAAATGACTCTCAGAGCTATGGAGAAATGAAATGACTCTCAGAGCTACGGAGAAATGAAATGACTCTCAGAGCTATGGAGAAATGAAATGACTCTCAGAGCTATGAAATGACTCTCAGAGCTATGGGCACAAGGACTGACTATATTTTATTTAATTTAAAGTCCAAAATGGATGTAACAAACAGCGGACTGCCCCTTTACGTACATTACCCAATATCCACACACACTGCAGCACAAACAAGCAGTCTAATTTAATTTAGTTCTGAAATCTAAAACTACATCTCTCATTAATAACATAACTGCTACAAGCTCAGAGCAAAACAATTATAAATAATTATTTTTTAAATGATCATGTAAATTGTAAATCATTTCAAAAACTTTGAATGTAAATTGTAAATGAATGTAAAAAATATATATATAATGTAAATTGTAAATACATTTTAAAAAATATTCTCCATGTGCTGTTTTTTAAATTTAAGAGAAAGGATTTATAAACAAGACCCCTTACTCTCTGGGCTCCACACATACATCTTCCAACACGACCTCTAACCTCTGTCTCTCTGTTTAACCCTGTCGATAATGTGTTATCTGACACTTCAAAGCTACGGCCCTGAAGATCAAGGATGAGTCCTAAAAGGCACCATTTCCCTAGATACTGTATAGTGCTCTACTTTCGACCAGAGCCTTATGGGCATTGGTCAAGAAGTAGTGCACTATATAGGGAATAGGCAGCGATTTGGAGTGTAGAACAAATCTATAGCCACAATAGTATTAAATGAATAGGTTTCATTCGTCAAGGCAAGCACTGGTAGTTTATAACGGTATCACTCTTTCAGCAGAAGAAGAAAATAACAAATAATATGAGGACCTATTGGTCAAAACAATACTAGCATTTAGTCAGGAGAATGAGGAGGAGAATAATCTCTCTCTTTCATCTATCATCTTAGTCAGGAGAATTACTGTTAATGGAACTAATCTCTCTCTTTCATCTATCATCTTAGTCAGGTGAATTACTGTTAATGGAACTAATCTCTCTCTTTCATCTATCATCTTAGTCAGGAGAATTACTGTTAATGGAACTAATCTCTCTTTTCATCTATCATCTTAGTCAGGAGAATTACTGTTAATGGAACTAATCTCTCTCTTTCATCTATCATCTTAGTCAGGTGAATTACTGTTAATGGAACTAATCTCTCTCTTTCATCTATCATCTTGTTTATTCCCAGTTAGTTGTGAATAGAGACAGAGATAGAGACAGACGGACAGAGATAGCGATAGAGAGACAGA
>NW_024607242.1:0-21142 GCF_018296145.1 Oncorhynchus tshawytscha | reverse complement strand
TATAGCTGGGACTGGGAGCACTGAACAGCCTCTCTACTATAGATGGGACTGGGAGCACTGAACAGCCTCTCTGCTATAGCTGGGACTGGGAGCACTGAACAGCCTCTCTACTATAGATGGGACTGGGAGCACTGAACAGCCTCTCTACTATAGATGGGACTGGGAGCACTGAACAGCCTCTCTACTATAGCTGGGACTGGGAGCACTGAACAGCCTCTCTACTATAGATGGGACTGGGAGCACTGAACAGCCTCTCTACTATAGATGGGACTGGGAGCACTGAACAGCCTCTCTACTATAGCTGGGACTGGGAGCACTGAACAGCCTCTCTGCTATAGCTGGGACTGGGAGCACTGAACAGCCTCTCTACTATAGATGGGACTGGGAGCACTGAACAGCCTCTCTACTATAGCTGGGACTGGGAGCACTGAACAGCCTCTCTACTATAGCTGGGACTGGGAGCACTGAACAGCCACTCTACTATAGCTGGGACTGGGACTGCACTGAACAGCCTCTCTGCTATAGCTGGGACTGGGACTGGGAGCACTGAACAGCCTCTGCTATAGCTGGGACTGGGAGCACTGAACAGCCTCTCTGCTATAGCTGGGACTGGGAGCACTGAACAGCCTCTCTACTATAGATGGGACTGGGAGCACTGAACAGCCTCTCTACTATAGCTGGGACTGGGAGCACTAAACAGCCTCTCTACTATAGCTGGGACTGGGAGCACTGAACAGCCTCTCTACTATAGCTGGGACTGGGAGCACTGAACAGCCTCTCTACTATAGATGGGACTGGGAGCACTGAACAGCCTCTCTGCTATAGCTGGGACTGAGAGCACTGAACAGCCTCTCTACTATAGCTGGGACTGGGAGCACTGAACAGCCTCTCTACTATAGCTGGGACTGGGAGCACTGAACAGCCTCTCTACTATAGATGGGACTGGAAGCACAGAACAGCCACTCTGCTTTCCAGGGCTGTATCATAACCGTCCGTGATCGGGAGTCCTATAGGGCGGCTCACAATTGGCCCAGCATTGTCCAAGTTATGGTAAGGTTTCGCCGGGGTAGGCGGTCATTGTAAATAAGAATTTGTTCCTAACTGACTTGCCTTGTTAAATAAAATCTACACACAGTACCCCATAATGACATCACAGTACCCCATAATGACATCACAGTACCCCATAATGACGCAGCAAAAACAGGTTTTTAGACATTTTAGCACATTTATGAAAAATATTACATTTACCTATGTAATATTTCAGTTTTCTGTCATTATGGGGTACTGTGTGTAGATTGATGACGGGTAAAATTCTATTACCTGCTGTTTGTTCACCCGCACCGCAATTGCTGAAAACTCATCCACAACAGCCCAAATATATTTGATGAAGTTTAAACCTGAAGCCCCATCTGACCCTAACCCACTAATATAGAACATGAGCTGTAGACTACAGTCAGAGACACTAACCCACTAATATATCAGACTGTATGATGTAACAGTCTACTGTACTGTATGATGTAACAGTCTACTGTAATGTATGATGTAGCAGTCTACTGTACTGTATGATGTAAGTCTACTGTACTGTATGATGTAACAGTCTACTGTACTGTATGATGTAACAGTCTACTGTACTGTATGATGTAACAGTCTACTGTATGATGTAGCAGTCTACAGTACTGTATGATGTAAGTCTACTGTACTGTATGATGTAACAGTCTACTGTATGATGTATCAGTCTACTGTACTGTATGATGTAAGTCTACTGTACTGTATGTAAGTCTACTGTGCTTCTACACCTGCATTGCTTGCTGTTTGTGGTTTTAGGCTGGGTTTCTGTACAGCACTTTGAGATATCAGCTGATGTACGAAGGGCTATATAAATAAATTTGATTTGATTTGTTTTGATATGATGTATCAGTCTACTGTACTGTATGATGTAAGTATACTGTACTGTATGATGTAACAGTCTACTGTACTGTATGATGTAACAGCCTACTGTACTGTATGTTGTAACAGTCTCCTGTACTGTATGATGTATCAGTCTACTGTACTGTATGATGTAAGTATACTGTACTGTATGTTGTAACAGTCTACTGTATGATGTAACAGTCTACTGTACTGTATGATGTAACAGTCTACTGTACTGTATGATGTAACAGCCTACTGTACTGTATGATGTAGCAGTCTACTGTACTGTATGATGTAACAGTCTACTGTATGATGTAGCAGTCTACAGTACTGTATGATGTAAGTCTACTGTACTGTATGTTGTAACAGTCTACTGTATGATGTAACAGTCTACTGTATGATGTAGCAGTCTACAGTATGATGTAACAGTCTACTGTATGATGTAGCAGTCTACAGTACTGTATGATGTAAGTCTACTGTACTGTATGTTGTAACAGTCTACTGTATGATGTAACAGTCTACTGTATGATGTAAGTCTACTGTACTGTATGTAAGTCTACTGTGCTTCTACACCTGCTTTGCTTGCTGTTTGGGGTTTTAGGCTGGGTTTCTGTACAGCACTTTGAGATATCAGCTGATGTACGAAGGGCTATATAAATACATTTGATTTGATTTGATTTGATATGTTGTAACAGTCTACTGTACTGTATGATGTATCAGTCTACTGTACTGTATGATGTAAGTCTACTGTACTGTATGTTGTAACAGTCTACTGTATGATGTAACAGTCTACTGTACTGTATGTTGTAACAGTCTACTGTATGATGTAACAGTCTACTGTACTGTATGATGTAGCAGTCTACTGTACTGTATGATGTATCAGTCTACTGTACTGTATGATGTAACAGTCTACTGTATGATGTAGCAGTCTACAGTACTGTATGATGTAAGTCTACTGTACTGTATGTTGTAACAGTCTACTGTACTGTATGATGTAACAGTCTACTGTACTGTATGATGTAACAGTCTACTGTATGATGTAAAAGTCTACTGTATTATGTAGCAGTCTACTGTACTGTATGATGTAACAGTCTACTGTACTGTATGATGTAGCAGTATACTGTAATCTATACTGTAGCAGTCTACTGTATGATGTAGCAGTCTACTGTACTGTATGATGTAACAGTCTACTGTATGATGTAGCAGTCTACTGTACTGTATGATGTAACAGTATACTGTAACAGTATACCCTACCCCGGACAACAGCACTGCACCCCCAACAGCAACTCGCCCAAGCCTTCCCCATTTCTCCTTCTCCCAAATCCGTTCAGCTGATGTTCTGAAAGAGCTGCAAAATCTGGACCCCTACAAATCAGAAGGGCTAGACAATCTGGACCATTTCTTTCTAAAATTATCTGCCGAAATTGTTGCCACCCCTATTACTAGTCTGTTCAACCTCTCTTTCGTGTCGTCTGAGATTCCCAAAGATTGGAAAGCAGCTGCGGTCATCCCCCTCTTCAAAGGGGGGGATACTCTTGACCCAAACTGCTACAGACCTATATCTATCCTACTGTGCCTTTCTAAGGTCTTCGAAAGCCAAGTCAACAAACAGATTACCGACCATTTCGAATCTCACCATACCTTCTCTGCTATGCAATCTGGTTTCAGAGCTGGTCATGGGTGCACCTCAGCCACGCTCAAGGTCCTAAACGATATCTTAACCGCCATCGATAAGAAACATTACTGTGCAGCCATATTCATTGATCTGGCCAAGGCTTTCGACTCTGTCAATCACCACATCCTCATCGGCAGACTCGACAGCCTTGGTTTCTCAAATGATTGCCTCGCCTGGTTCACCAACTACTTCTCTGATAGAGTTCAGTGTGTCAAATCGGAGGGTCTGCTGTCCGGACCTCTGGCAGTCTCTATGGGGGTGCCACAGGGTTCAATTCTTGGACCGACTCTCTTCTCTGTATACATCAATGAGGTCGCTCTTGCTGCTGGTGAGTATCTGATCCACCTCTACGCAGACGACACCATTCTGTATACTTCCGGCCCTTCTTTGGACACTGTGTTAACAACCCTCCAGGCAAGCTTCAATGCCATACAACTCTCCTTCCGTGGCCTCCAATTGCTCTTAAATACAAGTAAAACTAAATGCATGCTCTTCAACCGATCGCTACCTGCACCTACCCGCCTGTCCAACATCACTACTCTGGACGGCTCTGACTTAGAATACGTGGACAACTACAAATCCTTAGGTGTCTGGATAGACTGTAAACTCTCCTTCCAGACCCATATCAAACATCTCCAATCCAAAGTTAAATCTAGAATTGGCTTCCTATTTCGCAACAAAGCATCCTTCACTCATGCTGCCAAACATACCCTTGTAAAACTGACCATCCTACCAATCCTCGACTTTGGCGATGTCATTTACAAAATAGCCTCCAATACCCTACTCAACAAATTGGATGCAGTCTATCACAGTGCAATCCGTTTTGTCACCAAAGCCCCATATACTACCCACCATTGCGACCTGTACGCTCTCGTTGGCTGGCCCTCGCTTCATACTCGTCGCCAAACCCACTGGCTCCATGTCATCTACAAGAGTCCCCCCTTATCTCAGCTCGCTGGTCACCATAGCATCTCCCACCTGTAGCACACGCTCCAGCAGGTATATCTCTCTAGTCACCCCCAAAACCAATTCTTTCTTTGGCCGCCTCTCCTTCCAGTTCTCTGCTGCCAATGACTGGAACGAACTACAAAAATCTCTGAAACTGGAAACACTTATCTCCCTCACTAGCTTTAAGCATCAACTGTCAGAGCAGCTCACAGATTACTGCACCTGTACATAGCCCACCTATAATTTAGCCCAAACAACTACCTCTTTCCCAACTGTATTTAATTTTAATTAATTAATTAATTTTGCTCCTTTGCACCCCATTATTTTTATTTCTACTTTGCACATTCTTCCATTGCAAAACTACCATTCCAGTGTTTTACTTGCTATATTGTATTTACTTTGCCACCATGGCCTTTTTTGCCTTTACCTCCCTTCTCACCTCATTTGCTCACATTGTATATAGACTTGTTTATACTGTATTATTGACTGTATGTTTGTTTTACTCCATGTGTAACTCTGTGTCGTTGTATCTGTCGAACTGCTTTGCTTTATCTTGGCCAGGTCGCAATTGTAAATGAGAACTTGTTCTCAACTTGCCTACCTGGTTAAATAAAGGTAAAATAAAATAAATAAAAAAGAAATAATGTATGATGTAACAGTCTACTGTATGATGAATCAGTCTACTGTATGATGTAACAATCTACTGTATGATGTAGCAGTCTACTGTATGATGTAACAGTCTACTGTACTGTATGATGTAACAGTCTACTGTACTGTATGATGTAGCAGTCTACTGTACTGTATGATGTATCAGTCTACTGTACTGTATGCTGTAGCAGTATACTGTAATCTATGATGTAGCAGTCTACTGTATGATGTAGCAGTCTACTGTACTGTATGATGTAACAGTCTACTCTATGATGTAACAGTCTACTGTATGATGTAGCAGTCTACTGTACTGTATGATATGACAGTATACTGTAATGTATGATGTAACAGTCTACTGTATGATGTAACAATCTACTGTATGATGTAGCAGTCTACTGTATGATGTAGCAGTCTACTGTACGTTGTAAAAGTCTACTGTATGATGTAACAGTCTACTGTACTGGATGATGTATCAGTCTGCTGTACTGTATGATGTAAAAGTCTACTGTATGATATTGCAGTCTACTGTATGATGTAGCAGTCGACTGTATGATGTAGGAGTCTACTGTACTGTATGATGTAACAATCTACTGTATGATGTAGCAGTCTACTGTATGATGTAGCAGTCTACTGTATGATGTAGCAGTCTACAGTACTGTATGATGTAAGTCTACTGTACTGTATGATGTAACAGTCTACTGTATGATGTAACAGTCTACTGTATGATGTAAGTCTACTGTACTGTATGATGTAGCAGTCTACTGTATGATGTAGCAGTCTACTGTATGATGTAGCAGTCTACAGTACGATGTAAAAGTCTACTGTATGATGTATCAGTCTGCTGTACTGTATGATGTAAAAGTCTACTGTATGATGTAGCAGTCTACAGTATGATGTAGCAGTCTACTGTACTGTATGATGTAAGAGTCTACTGTACTGTATGATGTAACAGTCTACTGTACTGTATGATGTAGCAGTCTAGAGTACTGTATGATGTAAGTCTACTGTACTGTATGATGTAACAGTCTACTGTATGATGTAACAGTCTACTGTATGATGTAACAGTCTACTGTATGATGTTGCAGTCTACTGTATGATGTAAAAATCTACTGTATTATGTAGCAGTCTACTGTACTTTATGATGTAGCAGTCTGCTGTACTGTATGATGTAAATGTCTACTGTATGATGTAGCAGTCTACTGTATGATGTAACAGTCTACTGTACTGTATGATGTAACAGTCTACTGTACTGTATGATGTAGCAGTCTACAGTACTGTATGATGTAAGTCTAATGTACTGTATGATGTATCAGTCTACTGTACTGTATGATGTAACAGTCTACTGTATGATGTAGCAGTCTACTGTATGATGTAACAGTCTACTGTACTGTATGAAGTAGCAGTCTACTGTACTGTATGATGTAACATTCTACTGTACTGTATGATGTAGCAGTATACTGTAATCTATGATGTAGCAGTCTACTGTATGATGTAGCAGTCTACTGTACTGTATGATGTAACAGTCTACTGTATGATGTAGCCATCTACTGTACTGTATGATGTAAGTCTACTGTACTGTATGATGTAGCAGTCTACTGTACTGTATGATGTAGCAGTCTACTGTAGGATGTAACAGTCTACTGTATGATGTAACAGTCTACTGTATGATGTTGCATTCTACTGTATGATGTAAAAATCTACTGTATTATGTAGCAGTCTACTGTACTGTATGATGTAACAGTCTACTGTACTGTATGATGTAGCAGTCTACTGTACTGTATGATGTAGCAGTCTACTGTAGGATGTAACAGTCTACTGTATGATGTAGCAGTCTACTGTACTTTATGATGTAGCTGTCTACTGTATTATGTATCAGTCTACTGTATGATGTAGCAGTCTACTGTATGATGTAGCAGTCTACTGTACTTTATGATGTAGCAGTCTGCTGTACTGTATGATGTAAATGTCTACTGTATGATGTAGCAGTCTACTGTATGATGTAACAGTCTACTGTACTGTATGATGTAACAGTCTACTGTACTGTATGATGTAGCAGTCTACAGTACTGTATGATGTAAGTCTAATGTACTGTATGATGTATCAGTCTACTGTACTGTATGATGTAACAGTCTACTGTATGATGTAGCAGTCTACTGTATGATGTAACAGTCTACTGTACTGTATGAAGTAGCAGTCTACTGTACTGTATGATGTAACATTCTACTGTACTGTATGATGTAGCAGTATACTGTAATCTATGATGTAGCAGTCTACTGTATGATGTAGCAGTCTACTGTACTGTATGATGTAACAGTCTACTGTATGATGTAGCCATCTACTGTACTGTATGATGTAAGTCTACTGTACTGTATGATGTAGCAGTCTACTGTACTGTATGATGTAGCAGTCTACTGTAGGATGTAACAGTCTACTGTATGATGTAACAGTCTACTGTATGATGTTGCATTCTACTGTATGATGTAAAAATCTACTGTATTATGTAGCAGTCTACTGTACTGTATGATGTAACAGTCTACTGTACTGTATGATGTAGCAGTCTACTGTACTGTATGATGTAGCAGTCTACTGTAGGATGTAACAGTCTACTGTATGATGTAGCAGTCTACTGTACTTTATGATGTAGCTGTCTACTGTATTATGTATCAGTCTACTGTATGATGTAGCAGTCTACTGTATGATGTAGCAGTCTACTGTATGATGTAACAGTCTACTGTACTGTATGAAGTAGCAGTCTACTGTACTGTATGATGTTACACTCTACTGTACTGTATGATGTAGCAGTATACTGTAATCTATGATGTAGCAGTCTACTGTATGATGTAGCCATCTACTGTACTGTATGATGTAACAGTATACTGTAATGTATGATGTATCAGTCGATATGAGATGAATAATGTAGGGTAAGTAACATTATATAAGGTAGCATTGTTTAAAGTGGCTAGTGATATATTTACATCATTTCCCATCAATTCCCATGATTAAAGTGGCTGGAGTAGAGTCAGTGTCATTGACAGGGTGTTGGCAGTAGCCACTCAATGTTAGTGGTGGCTGTTTAACAGTCTGATGGCCTTGAGATAGAAGCTGTTTTTCAGTCTCTCGGTCCCAGCTTTGATGCACATGTACTGACCTCGCCTTCTGGATGACAGCGGGGTGAACAGGCAGTGGCTCGGGTGGTTGATGTCCTTGATGATCTTTATGGCCTTCCTGTAGCATCGGGTGGTGTAGGTGTCCTGGAGGGCAGGTAGTTTGCCCCCGGTGATGCGTTGTGCAGACCTCACTACCCTCTGGAGAGCCTTACGGTTGAGGGCGGTGCAGTTGCCATACCAGGCGGTGATACAGCCCGCCAGGATTCTCTCGATTGTGCATCTGTAGAAGTTTGTGAGTGCTTTTGGTGACAAGCCGAATTTCTTCAGCCTCCTGAGGTTGAAGAGGCGCTGCTGCGCCTTCCTCACGATGCTGTCTGTGTGAGTGGACCAATTCAGTTTGTCTGTGATGTGTATGCCGAGGAACTTAAAACTTGCTACCCTCTCCACTACTGTTCCATCGATGTGGATAGGGGGGTGTTCCCTCTGCTGTTTCCTGAAGTCCACAATCATCTCCTTAGTTTTGTTGACGTTGAGTGTGAGGTTATTTTCCTGACACCACACTCCGAGGGCCCTCACCTCTTCCCTGTAGGCCGTCTCGTCGTTGTTGGTAATCAAGCCTACCACTGTTGTGTCGTCCGCAAACTTGATGATTGAGTTGGAGGCGTGCGTGGCCACGCAGTCGTGGGTGAACAGGGAGTACAGGAGAGGGCTCAGAACGCACCCTTGTGGGGCCCCAGTGTTGAGGATCAGCGGGAGATGTTGTTGCCTACCCTCACCACCTGGGGGCGGCCCGTCAGGAAGTCCAGTACCCAGTTGCACAGGGCGGGGTCGAGACCCAGGGTCTCGAGCTTGATGACGAGCTTGGAGGGTACTATGGTGTTGAATGCCGAGCTGTAGTCGATGAACAGCATTCTCACATAGGTATTCCTCTTGTCCAGATGGGTTAGGGCAGTGTGCAGTGTGGTTGAGATTGCATCGTCTGTGGACCTATTTGGGCGGTAAGCAAATTGGAGTGGGTCAAGGGTGTCAGGTAGGGTGGAGGTGATATGGTCCTTGACTAGTCTCTCAAAGCACTTCATGATGACGGATGTGAGTGCTACGGGCGGTAGTCGTTTAGCTCAGTTACCTTAGCTTTCTTGGGAACAGGAACAATGGTGGCCCTCTTGAAGCATGTGGGAACAGCAGACTGGTATAGGGATTGGTTGAATATGTCCGTAAACACACCGGCCAGCTGGTCTGCGCATGCTCTGAGGGCGCGGCTGGGGATGCCGTCTGGGCCTGCAGCCTTGCGAGGGTTAACACGTTTAAATGTCTTACTCACTTCGGCTGCAGTGAAGGAGAGACCGCATGTTTTCGTTGCAGGCCGTGTCAGTGGCACTGTATTGTCCTCAAAGCGGGCAAAAAGTTATTTAGTCTGCCTGGGAGCAAGACATCCTGGTCCGTGACTGGGCTGGGTTTCTTCCTGTAGTCCGTGATTGACTGTAGACCCTGCCACATGCCTCTTGTGTCTGAGCCGTTGAATTGAGATTCTACTTTGTCTCTGTACTGGCGCTTAGCTTGTTTGATAGCCTTGCGGAGGGAATAGCTGCACTGTTTGTATTCAGTCATGTTACCAGACACCTTGCCCTGATTAAAAGCAGTGGTTCGTGCCTTCAGTTTCACACGAATGCTGCCATCAATCCACGGTTTCTGGTTAGGGAATGTTTTAATCGTTGCTATGGGAACGACATCTTCAACGCACGTTCTAATGAACTCGCACACCGAATCAGCGTATTTGTCAATGTTGTTGTCTGACGCAATACGAAACATCTCCCAGTCCACGTGATCGAAGCAGTCTTGGAGTGTGGAGTCAGCTTGGTCGGACCAGCGTTGGACAGACCTCAGCGTGGGAGCTTCTTGTTTTAGTTTCTGTCTGTAGGCAGGGATCAACAAAATGGAGTCGTGGTCAGCTTTTCCGAAAGGGGGGCGGGGCAGGGCCTTATATGCGTCGCGGAAGTTAGAGTAACATTGATGCAGGGTCTTTCCACCCCTGGTTGCGCAATCGATATGCTGATAAAATTTAGGGAGTCTTGTTTTCAGATTAGCCTTGTTAAAATCCCCAGCTACAATGAATGCAGCCTCCGGATAAATCGTTTCCAGTTTGCAGAGAGTTAAATAAAGTTCGTTCAGAGCCGTCGATGTGTCTGCTTGGGGGAATATATACGGCTGTGATTATAATCGAAGAGAATTCTCTTGGTAGATAATGCGGTCTACATTTGATTGTGAGGAATTCTAAATCAGGTGAACAGAAGGATTTGAGTTCCTGTATGTTTCTTTCATCACACCATGTCACGTTGGCCATGAGGCATACGCCCCCGCCCCTCTTCTTACCAGAAAGATGTTTGTTTCTGTCGGCGCGATGCGTGGAGAAACCCGCTGGCTGCACCGCTTCGGATAGCGTCTCTCCAGTTAGCCATGTTTCCTTGAAGCAGAGAACGTTACAGTCTCTGATGTCCCTCTGGAATGCTACCCTTGCTCGGATTTCATCAACCTTGCTGTCAAGAGACTGGACATTGGCAAGAAGAATGCTAGGGAGTGGTGCACGGTGTGCCCGTCTCCGGAGTCTGACCAGAAGACCGCTTCGTTTCCCTCTTTTTCTGAGTCATTTTTTTTGGGTCGCTGCATGTAATCCACTCCGTTGCACTGGTTGTAAGGCAGAACACAGGATCCGCGTCGCGAAAAACATATTCTTGGTCGTACTGATGGTGAGTTGACGCTGATCTTATATTCAGTAGTTCTTCTCGGCTGTATGTAATGAAACCTAAGATGACCTGGGGTACTAGTGTAAGAAATAACACGTAAAAAAACAAAAAACTGCATAGTTTCCTAGGAACGCGAAGCGAGGCGGCCATCTCTGTCGGCGCCGGAAGTATGTTGGTTGGTTATCTATTGACTATACAGAGCACAGCCCAGTGTTGGTTATCTATTGACTATATAGAGCACAGCCCAGTGTTGGTTATCTATTGACTATATAGAGCACAGCCCAGGGTTGGTTATCTATTGACTATATAGAGCACAGCCCAGTGTTGGTTATCTATTGACTATATAGAGCACAGCCCATGGTTCAGTGTTGGTTCGCTTCTTACCCGTCTTGGACAGGACTCCGTTCCCCTTGGCCACCCCTACATACACCAGGACAGAGACGATGTCAGAGACCTCCCTGTGAAGGTTAGCTGTCCCAAAGTCCTGCTCCTGAGACGCTACCACTCCTACAGGGAGAGAGGAGGAAGCTTCAGCATGTTGTTGATGTATATTCAAGGCTTCCGGAGATAATCTGACCTCTATCAGTAGACATTGAACTCAGAATAAACTATGTCTTTCTTTCATTTTAATTCCAGCATTCATGTTCCATTTCTGCTTTGTTAGGTTTCAATGAAACACATATTGATGGTGTAGCATTGACAGTGACCTGAGACCGGTTCACTGACAGTGACCTGAGACCTGAGGCCCGTTCATTGACAGTGACCTGAGACCTGAGGCCCGTTCATTGACAGTGACCTGAGACCTGAGGCCCGTTCATTGACAGTGACCTGAGACCTGAGGCCCGTTCATTGACAGTGACCTGAGGCCGGTTCACTGACAGTGACCTGAGGCCCGTTCATTGACAGTGACCTGAGGCCGGTTCACTGACAGTGACCTGAGACCTGAGGCCGGTTCACTGACAGTGACCTGAGACCTGAAGCCTGTTCATTGACAGTGACCTGAGACCGGTTCACTGACAGTGACCTGAGTCCTGTTCATTGACAGTGACCTGAGGCCTGGTCGATGTTAAATGAACGCTCGTACCATAAGCACAGCAGAGGCGTGGTCCGAGGTCTGGGCGTACGAAGAAGCTGGGTAGATGAGAGGCCAGGTTGAGGTTCCCTTCAGGGTCACAATACTCAGGCAGGGGCAGATTCCTCATCAGGTCATCATACCTAGACAAGACCAGACCAGACAGACAGACGACACACAGAGAAAACAGCGAGAGAGAGAGTGTTATACAGCTGGATCTACTTGACCTACAAGACAGTGTTACATAGCTGGATCTACTGGATCTACTAGACAGTGTTATATAGCTGGATCTACTGGATCAACTAGACAGTGTTATATAGCCCTGCCCCGCCCTCCTTTCGGAAAAGCTGACCACGACTACATTTTGTTGATCCCTGCCTACAGACAGAAACTAAAACAAGAAGCTCCCACGCTGAGGTCTGTCCAACGCTGGTCCGACCAATCTGATTCCACGCTCCAAGACTGCTTCCATCACGTGGACTGGGATATGTTTCGTATTGCGTCAGACAACAACATTGACGAATACGCTGATTCGGTGTGCGAGTTCATTAGAACGTGCGTTGAAGACGTCGTTCCCTTAGCAACGATTAAAACATTCCCAAACCAGAAACCGTGGATTGATGGCAGCATTCGTGTGAAACTGAAAGCGCGAACCACTGCATTTAATCAGGGCAAGGTGACCGGTAACATGACCGAATACGAACAGTGTAGCTATTCCCTCCGCAAGGCAATCAAACAAGCTAAGCGTCAGTATAGAGACAAAGTAGAGTCACAATTCAACGGCTCAGACACAAGAGGCAGGTGGCAGGGTCTACAGTCAATCACGGATTACAAAAAGAAAACCAGCCCAGTCACGGACCAGGATGTCTTGCTCCCAGGCAGACTAAATAACTTTTTTGCCCGCTTTGAGGACAATACAGTGCCACTGACACGGCCTGCAACCAAAACATGCGGCCTCTCCTTCACTGCAGCCGAGGTGAGTAAGACATTTAAACGTGTTAACCCTCGCAAGGCTACAGGCCCAGACGGCATCCCCAGCCGTGCCCTCAGAGCATGCGCAGACCAGCTGGCTGGTGTGTTTACGGACATATTCAATCAATCCCTATCCCAGTCTGCTGTTCCCACATGCTTCAAGAGGGCCACCATTGTTCCTGTTCCCAAGAAAGCTAAGGTAACTGAGCTAAACGACTACCGCCCCGTAGCACTCACTTCCGTCATCATGAAGTGCTTTGAGAGACTAGTCAAGGACCATATCACCTCCACCCTACCTGACACCCTAGACCCACTCCAATTTGCTTACCGCCCAAATAGGTTCACAGACGATGCAATCTCAACCACACTGCACACTGCCCTAAACCATCTGGACAAGAGGAATACCTATGTGAGAATGCTGTTCATCGACTACAGCTCGGCATTCAACACCATAGTACCCTCCAAGCTCGTCATCAAGCTCGAGACCCTGGGTCTCGACCCCGCCCTGTGCAACTGGGTACTGGACTTCCTGATGGGCCGCCCCCAGGTGGTGAGGGTAGGCAACAACATATCCACCCCGCTGATCCTCAACACTGGGGCCCCACAAGGTTGCGTTCTGAGCCCTCTCCTGTACTCCCTTGTTCACCCATGACTGCGTGGCCACGCACGCCTCCAACTCAATCATCAAGTTTGCGGACGACACAACAGTGGTAGGCTTGATTACCAACAACGACGAGACAGCCTACAGGGAGGAGGTGAGGGCCCTCGGAGTGTGGTGTCAGGAAAATAACCTCACACTCAACGTCAACAAAACTAAGGAGATGATTGTGGACTTCAGGAAACAGCAGAGGGAACACCCCCCTATCCACATCGATGGAACAGTAGTGGAGAGGGTAGCAAGTTAAGTTCCTTGGCATACACATCACAGACAAACTGAATTGGTCCACCCACACAGAGAGCATCGTGAGGAAGGCGCAGCAGCGCCTCTTCAACCTCAGGAGGCTGAAGAAATTTGGCTTGTCACCAAAAGCACTCACAAACTTCTACAGATGCACAATCGAGAGCATCCTGGCGGGCTGTATCACCGCCTGGTACGGCAACTGCTCCGCCCACAACCGTAAGGCTCTCCAGAGGGTAGTGAGGTCTGCACAACGCATCACCGGGGGCAAACTACCTGCCCTCCAGGACACCTACACCACCCGATGTCACAGGAAGGCCATAAAGATCATCAAGGACAACAACCACCCGAGCCACTGCCTGTTCACCCCGCTGTCATCCAGAAGGTGAGGTCAGTACAGGTGCATCAAAGCTGGGACCGAGAGACTGAAAAACAGCTTCTATCTCAAGGCCATCAGACTGTTAAACAGCCACCACTAACATTGAGTGGCTGCTGCCAACACAGTGACTCAACTCCTGCCACTTTAATAATGGGAATTGATGGGAAATTATGTCAAATATATCACTAGCCACTTTAAACAATGCTACCTAATATAATGTTTACATACCCTACATTATTCATCTCATATGTATACGTATATACTGTACTCGATATAATCTACTGCATCCTTATGTAATACATGTATCACTAGCCACTTTAACTATGCCACTTTGTTTACATACTCATCTCATATGTATATACTGTACTCGATACCATCTACTGTATCTTGCCTATGCCGCTCTGTACCATCACTCATTCATATATCTTTATGTACATATTCTTTATCCCCTTACACTTGTGTGTATAAGACAGTAGTTTTGGAATTGTTAGTTAGATTACTTGTTGGTTATTACTGCATTGTCGGAACTAGAAGCACAAGCATTTCGCTACACTCACATTAACATCTGCTAACCATGTGTATGTGACAAATAACATTTGATTTGATTTGATTTAGCTGGACCTGCTGGATCTACTAGACAGTGTTATATAGCTGGATCTACTGGATCTACTAGACAGTGTTATATAGCTGGACCTACTGGATCTACTAGACAGTGTTATATAGCTGGATCTACTAGACAGTGTGATATAGCTGGATCTACTAGACAGGGTTATATAGCTGGATCTACTAGACAGGGTTATATAGCTGGATCTACTGGACCTACTAGACAGTGTTATATAGCTGGATCTACTGGATCAACTAGACCGTGTTATATAGCTGGCTCTACTTGACAGTATTATATAGCTGGACCTACTGGATCTACTAGACAGTGCTATATAGCTGGATCTACTAGACAGTGTTATATAGCTGGATCTACTGGATCAACTAGACCGTGTTATATAGCTGGATCTACTAGACAGTGTTATATAGCTGGATCTACTAGACCGTGTGATATAGCTTGATCTACTAGACAGTGTGATATAGCTGGATCTACTAGACAGGGTTATATAGCTGGATCTACTAGACAGGGTTATATAGCTGGATCTACTAGACAGGGTTATATAGCTGGATCTACTGGACCTACTAGACAGTGTTATATAGCTGGATCTACTGGATCAACTAGACCGTGTTATATAGCTGGCTCTACTTGACAGTATTATATAGCTGGACCTACTGGATCTACTAGACAGTGCTATATAGCTGGATCTACTGGATCAACTAGACCGTGTTATATAGCTGGCTCTACTAGACAGTATTATATAGCTGGACCTACTGGATCTACTAGACAGTGCTATATAGCTGGATCTACTAGACAGTGTTATATAGCTGGATCTACTGGATCTACTAGACCGTGTATTATAGCTGGATCTACTAGACAGTGTTATATAGCTGGACCTACTGGATCTACTAGACAGTGTTATATAGCTGGATCTACTAGACAGTGTTATATAGCTGGATCTACTAGACAGTGTTATATAGCTGGATCTACTAGACAGTGTTATATAGCTGGATCTACTAGACAGTGTTATATAGCTGGATCTACTGGATCTACTAGACAGTGTTATATAGCTGGACCTACTGGATCTACTAGACAGTGTTATATAGCTGGATCTACTAGACAGTGTTATATAGCTGGATCTACTAGACAGTGTTATATAGCTGGATCTACTAGACAGTGTTATATAGCTGGATCTACTAGACAGTGTGATATAGCTGGATCTACTAGACAGTGTTATATAGCTGGACCTACTGGATCTACTAGACAGTGTTATATAGCTGGATCTACTAGACAGTGTGATATAGCTGGATCTACTAGACAGTGTTATATAGCTGGATCTACTAGACAGTGTTATATAGCTGGATCTACTAGACAGTGTGATATAGCTGGATCTACTAGACAGTGTGATATAGCTGGATCTACTAGACAGGGTTATATAGCTGGATCTACTGGACCTACCAGACAGTGTTATATAGCTGGATCTACTGGATCAACTAGACCGTGTTATATAGCTGGCTCTACTAGACAGTATTATATAGCTGGACCTACTGGATCTACTAGACAGTGTTATATAGCTGGATCTACTGGATCAACTAGACCGTGTTATATAGCTGGCTCTACTAGACAGTATTATATAGCTGGACCTACTGGATCTACTAGACAGTGTTATATAGCTGGATCTACTGGATCTACTAGACCGTGTATTATAGCTGGATCTACTAGACAGTGTTATATAGCTGGATCTACTAGACAGTGTTATATAGCTGGATCTACTAGACCGTGTATTATAGCTGGATCTACTAGACAGTGTTATATAGCTGGATCTACTAGACAGTGTTATATAGCTGGATCTACTAGACAGTGTTATATAGCTGGATCTACTGGACAGTGTGATATAGCTGGATCTACTAGACAGTGTTATATAGCTGGATCTACTGGACAGTGTGATATAGCTGGATCTACTAGACAGTGTTATATAGCTGGATCTACTAGACAGTGTTATATAGCTGGATCTACTAGACAGTGTGATATAGCTGGATCTACTAGACAGTGTGATATAGCTGGATCTACTAGACAGGGTTATATAGCTGGATCTACTGGACCTACCAGACAGTGTTATATAGCTGGATCTACTGGATCAACTAGACCGTGTTATATAGCTGGCTCTACTAGACAGTATTATATAGCTGGACCTACTGGATCTACTAGACAGTGTTATATAGCTGGATCTACTGGATCTACTAGACCGTGTATTATAGCTGGATCTACTAGACAGTGTTATATAGCTGGACCTACTGGATCTACTAGACCGTGTTATATAGCTGGATCTACTGGATCTACTAGACCGTGTATTATAGCTGGATCTACTAGACAGTGTTATATAGCTGGATCTACTAGACAGTGTTATATAGCTGGATCTACTAGACAGTGTTATATAGCTGGATCTACTAGACAGTGTTATATAGCTGGATCTACTAGACAGTGTTATATAGCTGGATCTACTAGACAGTGTTATATAGCTGGATCTACTGGACCTACTAGACAGTGTTATATAGCTGGATCTACTAGACAGTGTTATATAGCTGATCTACTGGCTGGATCTACTAGACAGTGTTATATAGCTGGATCTACTAGACAGTGTGATATAGCTGGATCTACTAGACAGTGTTATAGCTGGATCTACTAGACAGTGTGATATAGCTGGATCTACTAGACAGGGTTATATAGCTGGATCTACTAGACCTAGACAGTGTTATATAGCTGGATCTACTAGACAGTGTGATATAGCTGGATCTACTAGACAGTATTATATAGCTGGACCTACTGGACTACCAGACAGTGTTATATAGCTGGATCTACTGGATCAACTAGACCGTGTATTATAGCTGGATCTACTAGACAGTGTTATATAGCTGGACCTACTGGATCTACTAGACAGTGTTATATAGCTGGATACTAGACTGTTATATATCTACTGGACTAGACAGTGTTATATAGCTGGATCTACTCAGACAGTGTGATATAGCTGGATCTACTAGACAGTGGATATAGCTGGATCTACTAGACAGTGTGATATAGCTGGATCTACTAGACAGTGTGATATAGCTGGATCTACTAGACAGTGTGTTTTAGCTGGATCTACTAGACAGTGTTATATAGCTGGATCTACTAGACAGTGTGATATACCTGGATCTACTAGACAGTGTGATATACCTGGATCTACTAGACAGTGTGATATAGCTGGATCTACTAGACAGTGTGATATAGCTGGATCTACTAGACAGTGTGATATAGCTGGATCTACTAGACAGGGTTATATAGCTGGATCTACTGGACCTACTAGACAGTGTTATATAGCTGGATCTGGATCTACTAGACAGTGTTATATAGCTGGATCTATACAGCTGGATCTACTAGACAGTGTTATATAGCTGGATCTACTGGATCTACTAGACAGTGTATTATAGCCGGATCTACTAGACAATGTTATATAGCTGGACCTACTGCATCTACTAGACAGTGTTATATAGCTGGATCTACTAGGCAGTGTTATATAGCTGGATCTACTAGACAGTGTTATATAGCTGGATCTACTGGACCTACTAGACAGTGTTTTCTAGCTGGAACTACTAGACAGTGTTATATAGCTGGATCTACTGGATCTACTAGACAGTCTTATATAGCTGGATCTACTGGATCTACTAGACAGTGTTATATAGCTGGATCTACTGGATCTACTAGACAGTGTTATATTGCTGGATCTACTAGACAGTGTTATATAGCTGGATCTACTAGACAGTGTTATCTACTAGACAGTGTTATATTGCTGGATCTTGTTATAAAGCTGGATCTACTAGACAGTGTTATATAGCTGGATCTACTAGACAGTGTTATATAGCTGGATCTACTGGATATTATAGCTGGATCTACTAGACAGTGTTATATAGCTGGATCTACTGGACCTACTAGACAGTGTTATATATGCTGGATCTACTAGACAGTGTTATATTGCTGGATCTACTGGATCTACTAGACAGTGTTATATGCTGGATCTACTAGACAGTGTTATATTGCTGGATCTACTAGACAGTGTGATATAGCTGGATCTACTAGACAGTGTTATATAGCTGGATCTACTAGACAGTGTTATATAGCTGGATCTACTAGACAGTGTGATATAGCTGGATCTACTAGACAGTGTGATATAGCTGGATCTGCTAGACAGTGTGATATGGAGCTGGATCTACTAGACAGGGTTATATAGCTGGATCTACTGGACCTACTAGACAGTGTTATATAGCTGGATCTACTGGATCTACTAGACCGTGTTATATAACTGGACCTACTAGACAGATCTACTATACTGGACAGTACTGGATCTACTAGACAGTGTTATATAGCTGGATCTACTGGACCTACTAGACAGTGTTATATAGCTGGATCTATTATAGCTGGATCTACTAGACAGTGTATATAGCTGGACCTACTGGATCTACTAGACAATGTTATATAGCTGGACTACTAGACAGTGCATCTACTGGACCTACTAGACAGTGTTATATAGCTGGATCTACTAGACAGCAGTGTTATATCTACTAGCTGGATCTGGATCTACTAGACAGTGTTATATAGCTGCTGGATCTAGACTGGACCTACTAGACAGTGTTATATAGCTGGATCTACTAGACAGTGTGATATACCTGGATCTACTAGACTGTGATATACCTGGATCTACTAGACAGTGTTATATAGCTGGATCTACTGGATCTATCTAGACAGTGTTTTATCTACTAGACTTATATAGCTGGATCTACTGGACCTACTAGACAGTGTTATATAGCTGGATCTACTGGATCTACTAGACAGTCTTATATAGGACTGGATCTACTGGATCTACTAGACAGTGTTATATAGCTGGATCTACTGGATACTAGACAGTGTATTATAGCTGGATCTACTAGTGTTATATAACTGGACAGTGTTATATAGCTGGATCTGGATCTACTAGACAGTGTTATATAGCTGGATGCTGGTGTTATCTACTGGATCTACTAGACAGTCTTATATAGCTGGATATATCTACTAGCTGCTGATCTACTGGATCTACTAGACAGTGTTATATTGCTGGATCTACTAGACAGTGTTATGTGCTGGATCTACTAGACAGTGTTATATTGCTGGATCTACCTAGACAGTGTTACATCGCTGGATCCACTAGACAGTAGTTATAAAGCTGGATCTACTAGACAGTGTTATATAGCTGGATCTACTAGACAGTGTATAAATGCTGGAATCTACACTAGCGACAGTGTTGATAGTAAGCTGGATCTAATAGACAGTGCATATAGCGGAGTGAGCTAGGAGCAGTGTTATATAAGCCTGGATTACACTAGACACGTATATATCATAGCTGATCTACTCAGAGCAGAGTTATTATAGTGGATCTACTGGACCTACACTCACGGACATGTTATATAGCAGGATTCTACTAGACAGTGTATATTGCTGGTAGGTTACGGGATCTACTAGACGGGTTTATATTGTGGATAGCTAGCTAGAGCGACAGTCGTGCTATATTGACGGGAGGTGCTAACTAGACAGTGTGTTAATGCTGGGATCTACTAGACAGTGTTATATTGTGGATCTACTAGGATCAGGTGGGTTATAATTACTGGATCTATAGAGCAGTGTTATAAAGCTGAGTTACTAGGACAGGTTCTAAAGCTGGATCTACTAAGACAGTGTTGAGATAGCGGGATCTACTAGGACAGTGTTATATAGCTGGATCTATCTAGACAGTAAATATAGCTGGATCTACTAGACAGGGTGTGTGAACGTGCTTGAGGAGTACTGGACCTACTATACTGAGTGGTTTATAACAGACTCGGATGCTACTAGACAGTGTTATACTATGCTGGAGTCTACTAGACAGTGTATATTCTGGATCTACTTGACACGTGACGGGGAGAGTCTTAGACAGTGTTATAAAGTGGTCTACAGACGTGGTATAAAGCTGGATCTACGAGACAGGGGCTATAGTGCTGATCTACTGGACTCTACTAGACAGTGTTATGCTGATCTACTAGACAGTGTGATATAGCTGGATCTACTGACAGTGTTATATAGCTGGATATACGGACTACTAGACAGGTACATAAAGCTGGATATACTAGACAGTGTGATATAGCTGGATCTA
>NW_024607241.1:0-21133 GCF_018296145.1 Oncorhynchus tshawytscha | reverse complement strand
GTTAGATCTAGCTGGTCTGTCATAATATAATAGAAACTGTAGATCTAGCTGGTCTGTCATAATACAATAGAGACAGTACATCTAGCTGGTCTGTCATAATATAATAGAGACAGTAGATCTAGCTGGTCTGTCATAATATTTTAGAGACAGTAGATCTACCTGGTCTGTCATAATATAATAGAGACAGTAGATCTAGCTGGTCTGTCATAATATAATAGAGACAGTAGATCTAGCTGGTCTGTCATAATATAATAGAGACAGTAGATCTAGCTGGTCTGTCATAATATAATAGAGACAGTAGATCTAGCTGGTCTGTCATAATATAATAGAGACAGTAGATCTAGCTGGTCTGTCATAATATAATAGAGACAGTAGATCTAGCTGGTCTGTCATAATATATAATAGAGACAGTAGATCTAGCTGGTCTGTCATAATATAATGGAGACAGTAGATCTAGCTGGTCTGTAATAATATAATAGAGACAGTAGATCTAGCTGGTCTGTCATAATATAATAGAGACAGTAGATCTAGCTGGTCTGTCATAATATAATAGAGACATAGAGACAGTAGATCTAGCTGGTCTGTCATAATATAATAGAGACAGTAGATCTAGCTGGTCTGTCATAATATAATAGAGACAGTAGATCTAGCTGGTCTGTCATAATACAATAGAGACAGTAGATCTAGCTGGTCTGTCATAATATAATAGAGACAGTAGATCTAGCTGGTCTGTCATAATACAATAGAGACAGTAGATCTAGCTGGTCTGTCATAATATAATAGAGACAGTAGATCTAGCTGGTCTGTCATAATATAATAGAGACAGTAGATCTAGCTGGTCTGTCATAATATAATAGAGACAGTAGATCTAGCTGGTCTGTCATAATATAATAGAGACAGTAGATCTAGCTGGTCTGTCATAATATAATAGAGACAGTAGATCTAGCTGGTCTGTCATAATATAATAGAGACAGTAGATCTAGCTGGTCTGTCATAATATAATAGAGACAGTAGATCTAGCTGGTCTGTCATAATATAATAGAGACAGTAGATCTAGCTGGTCTGTCATAATATAATAGAGACAGTAGATCTAGCTGGTCTGTCATAATATAATAGAGACAGTAGATCTAGCTGGTCTGTCATAATATAATAGAGACAGTAGATCTAGCTGGTCTGTCATAATATAATAGAGACAGTAGATCTAGCTGGTCTGTCATAATATAATAGAGACAGTAGATCTAGCTGGTCTGTCATAATATAATAGAGACAGTAGATCTAGCTGGTCTGTCATAATATAATAGAGACAGTAGATCTAGCTGGTCTGTCATAATATAATAGAGACAGTAGATCTAGCTGGTCTGTCATAATATAATAGAGACAGTAGATCTAGCTGGTCTGTCATAATATAATAGAGACAGTAGATCTAGCTGGTCTGTCATAATATAATAGAGACAGTAGATCTAGCTGGTCTGTCATAATATAATAGAGACAGTAGATCTAGCTGGTCTGTCATAATATAATAGAGACAGTAGATCTAGCTGGTCTGTCATAATATAATAGAGACAGTAGATCTAGCTGGTCTGTCATAATATAATAGAGACAGTAGATCTAGCTGGTCTGTCATAATATAATAGAGACAGTAGATCTAGCTGGTCTGTCATAATATAATAGAGACAGTAGATCTAGCTGGTCTGTCATAATATAATAGAGACAGTAGATCTAGCTGGTCTGTCATAATATAATAGAGACAGTAGATCTAGCTGGTCTGTCATAATATAATAGAGACAGTAGATCTAGCTGGTCTGTCATAATATAATAGAGACAGTAGATCTAGCTGGTCTGTCATAATATAATAGAGACAGTAGATCTAGCTGGTCTGTCATAATATAATAGAGACAGTAGATCTAGCTGGTCTGTCATAATATAATAGAGACAGTAGATCTAGCTGGTCTGTCATAATATAATAGAGACAGTAGATCTAGCTGGTCTGTCATAATATAATAGAGACAGTAGATCTAGCTGGTCTGTCATAATATAATAGAGACAGTAGATCTAGCTGGTCTGTCATAATATAATAGAGACAGTAGATCTAGCTGGTCTGTCATAATATAATAGAGACAGTAGATCTAGCTGGTCTGTCATAATATAATAGAGACAGTAGATCTAGCTGGTCTGTCATAATATAATAGAGACAGTAGATCTAGCTGGTCTGTCATAATATAATAGAGACAGTAGATCTAGCTGGTCTGTCATAATATAATAGAGACAGTAGATCTAGCTGGTCTGTCATAATATAATAGAGACAGTAGATCTAGCTGGTCTGTCATAATATAATAGAGACAGTAGATCTAGCTGGTCTGTCATAATATAATAGAGACAGTAGATCTAGCTGGTCTGTCATAATATAATAGAGACAGTAGATCTAGCTGGTCTGTCATAATATAATAGAGACAGTAGATCTAGCTGGTCTGTCATAATATAATAGAGACAGTAGATCTAGCTGGTCTGTCATAATATAATAGAGACAGTAGATCTAGCTGGTCTGTCATAATATAATAGAGACAGTAGATCTAGCTGGTCTGTCATAATATAATAGAGACAGTAGATCTAGCTGGTCTGTCATAATATAATAGAGACAGTAGATCTAGCTGGTCTGTCATAATATAATAGAGACAGTAGATCTAGCTGGTCTGTCATAATATAATAGAGACAGTAGATCTAGCTGGTCTGTCATAATATAATAGAGACAGTAGATCTAGCTGGTCTGTCATAATATAATAGAGACAGTAGATCTAGCTGGTCTGTCATAATATAATAGAGACAGTAGATCTAGCTGGTCTGTCATAATATAATAGAGACAGTAGATCTAGCTGGTCTGTCATAATATAATAGAGACAGTAGATCTAGCTGGTCTGTCATAATATAATAGAGACAGTAGATCTAGCTGGTCTGTCATAATATAATAGAGACAGTAGATCTAGCTGGTCTGTCATAATATAATAGAGACAGTAGATCTAGCTGGTCTGTCATAATATAATAGAGACAGTAGATCTAGCTGGTCTGTCATAATATAATAGAGACAGTAGATCTAGCTGGTCTGTCATAATATAATAGAGACAGTAGATCTAGCTGGTCTGTCATAATATAATAGAGACAGTAGATCTAGCTGGTCTGTCATAATATAATAGAGACAGTAGATCTAGCTGGTCTGTCATAATATAATAGAGACAGTAGATCTAGCTGGTCTGTCATAATATAATAGAGACATAGAGTAGATCTAGCTGGTCTGTCATAATATAATAGAGACAGTAGATCTAGCTGGTCTGTCATAATATAATAGAGACAGTAGATCTAGCTGGTCTGTCATAATATAATAGAGACAGTAGATCTAGCTGGTCTGTCATAATATAATAGAGACAGTAGATCTAGCTGGTCTGTCATAATATAATAGAGACAGTAGATCTAGCTGGTCTGTCATAATATAATAGAGACAGTAGATCTAGCTGGTCTGTCATAATATAATAGAGACAGTAGATCTAGCTGGTCTGTCATAATATAATAGAGACAGTAGATCTAGCTGGTCTGTCATAATATAATAGAGACAGTAGATCTAGCTGGTCTGTCATAATATAATAGAGACAGTAGATCTAGCTGGTCTGTCATAATATAATAGAGACAGTAGATCTAGCTGGTCTGTCATAATATAATAGAGACAGTAGATCTAGCTGGTCTGTCATAATATAATAGAGACAGTAGATCTAGCTGGTCTGTCATAATATAATAGAGACAGTAGATCTAGCTGGTCTGTCATAATATAATAGAGACAGTAGATCTAGCTGGTCTGTCATAATATAATAGAGACAGTAGATCTAGCTGGTCTGTCATAATATAATAGAGACAGTAGATCTAGCTGGTCTGTCATAATATAATAGAGACAGTAGATCTAGCTGGTCTGTCATAATATAATAGAGACAGTAGATCTAGCTGGTCTGTCATAATATAATAGAGACAGTAGATCTAGCTGGTCTGTCATAATATATAATAGAGACAGTAGATCTAGCTGGTCTGTCATAATATAATAGAGACAGTAGATCTAGCTGGTCTGTCATAATGTATGAGATAGAGACAGTAGATCTAGCTGGTCTGTCATAATATAATAGAGACAGTAGATCTAGCTGGTCTGTCATAATATAATAGAGACAGTAGATCTAGCTGGTCTGTCATAATATAATAGAGACAGTAGATCTAGCTGGTCTGTCATAATATAATAGAGACAGTAGATCTAGCTGGTCTGTCATAATATAATAGAGACAGTAGATCTAGCTGGTCTGTCATAATATAATAGAGACAGTAGATCTAGCTGGTCTGTCATAATATAATAGAGACAGTAGATCTAGCTGGTCTGTCATAATATAATAGAGACAGTAGATCTAGCTGGTCTGTCATAATATAATAGAGACAGTAGATCTAGCTGGTCTGTCATAATATAATAGAGACAGTAGATCTAGCTGGTCTGTCATAATATAATAGAGACAGTAGATCTAGCTGGTCTGTCATAATATAATAGAGACAGTAGATCTAGCTGGTCTGTCATAATATAATAGAGACAGTAGATCTAGCTGGTCTGTCATAATATAATAGAGACAGTAGATCTAGCTGGTCTGTCATAATATAATAGAGACAGTAGATCTAGCTGGTCTGTCATAATATAATAGAGACAGTAGATCTAGCTGGTCTGTCATAATATAATAGAGACAGTAGATCTAGCTGGTCTGTCATAATATAATAGAGACAGTAGATCTAGCTGGTCTGTCATAATATAATAGAGACAGTAGATCTAGCTGGTCTGTCATAATATAATAGAGACAGTAGATCTAGCTGGTCTGTCATAATATAATAGAGACAGTAGATCTAGCTGGTCTGTCATAATATAATAGAGACAGTAGATCTAGCTGGTCTGTCATAATATAATAGAGACAGTAGATCTAGCTGGTCTGTCATAATATAATAGAGACAGTAGATCTAGCTGGTCTGTCATAATATAATAGAGACAGTAGATCTAGCTGGTCTGTCATAATATAACATAGAGACAGTAGATCTAGCTGGTCTGTCATAATATAATAGAGACAGTAGATCTAGCTGGTCTGTCATAATATAATAGAGACAGTAGATCTAGCTGGTCTGTCATAATATAATAGAGACAGTAGATCTAGCTGGTCTGTCATAATATAATAGAGACAGTAGATCTAGCTGGTCTGTCATAATATAATAGAGACAGTAGATCTAGCTGGTCTGTCATAATATAATAGAGACAGTAGATCTAGCTGGTCTGTCATAATATAATAGAGACAGTAGATCTAGCTGGTCTGTCATAATATAATAGAGACAGTAGATCTAGCTGGTCTGTCATAATATAATAGAGACAGTAGATCTAGCTGGTCTGTCATAATATAATAGAGACAGTAGATCTAGCTGGTCTGTCATAATATAATAGAGACAGTAGATCTAGCTGGTCTGTCATAATATAATAGAGACAGTAGATCTAGCTGGTCTGTCATAATATAATAGAGACAGTAGATCTAGCTGGTCTGTCATAATATAATAGAGACAGTAGATCTAGCTGGTCTGTCATAATATAATAGAGACAGTAGATCTAGCTGGTCTGTCATAATATAATAGAGACAGTAGATCTAGCTGGTCTGTCATAATATAATAGAGACAGTAGATCTAGCTGGTCTGTCATAATATAATAGAGACAGTAGATCTAGCTGGTCTGTCATAATATAATAGAGACAGTAGATCTAGCTGGTCTGTCATAATATAATAGAGACAGTAGATCTAGCTGGTCTGTCATAATATAATAGAGACAGTAGATCTAGCTGGTCTGTCATAATATAATAGAGACAGTAGATCTAGCTGGTCTGTCATAATATAATAGAGACAGTAGATCTAGCTGGTCTGTCATAATATAATAGAGACAGTAGATCTAGCTGGTCTGTCATAATATAATAGAGACAGTAGATCTAGCTGGTCTGTCATAATATAATAGAGACAGTAGATCTAGCTGGTCTGTCATAATATAATAGAGACAGTAGATCTAGCTGGTCTGTCATAATATAATAGAGACAGTAGATCTAGCTGGTCTGTCATAATATAATAGAGACAGTAGATCTAGCTGGTCTGTCATAATATAATAGAGACAGTAGATCTAGCTGGTCTGTCATAATATAATAGAGACAGTAGATCTAGCTGGTCTGTCATAATATAATAGAGACAGTAGATCTAGCTGGTCTGTCATAATATAATAGAGACAGTAGATCTAGCTGGTCTGTCATAATATGAATAGAGACAGTAGATCTAGCTGGTCTGTCATAATATAATAGAGACAGTAGATCTAGCTGGTCTGTCATAATATAATAGAGACAGTAGATCTAGCTGGTCTGTCATAATATAATAGAGACAGTAGATCTAGCTGGTCTGTCATAATATAATAGAGACAGTAGATCTAGCTGGTCTGTCATAATATAATAGAGACAGTAGATCTAGCTGGTCTGTCATAATATAATAGAGACAGTAGATCTAGCTGGTCTGTCATAATATAATAGAGACAGTAGATCTAGCTGGTCTGTCATAATATAATAGAGACAGTAGATCTAGCTGGTCTGTCATAATATAATAGAGACAGTAGATCTAGCTGGTCTGTCATAATATAATAGAGACAGTAGATCTAGCTGGTCTGTCATAATATAATAGAGACAGTAGATCTAGCTGGTCTGTCATAATATAATAGAGACAGTAGATCTAGCTGGTCTGTCATAATATAATAGAGACAGTAGATCTAGCTGGTCTGTCATAATATAATAGAGACAGTAGATCTAGCTGGTCTGTCATAATATAATAGAGACAGTAGATCTAGCTGGTCTGTCATAATATAATAGAGACAGTAGATCTAGCTGGTCTGTCATAATATAATAGAGACAGTAGATCTAGCTGGTCTGTCATAATATAATAGAGACAGTAGATCTAGCTGGTCTGTCATAATATAATAGAGACAGTAGATCTAGCTGGTCTGTCATAATATAATAGAGACAGTAGATCTAGCTGGTCTGTCATAATATAATAGAGACAGTAGATCTAGCTGGTCTGTCATAATATAATAGAGACAGTAGATCTAGCTGGTCTGTCATAATATAAAAGAGACAGTAGATCTAGCTGGTCTGTCATGATATAATAGAGACAGTAGATCTAGCTGGTCTATCATAATATAATAGAGACAGTAGAACTAGCTGGTCTGTCATAATATAACAGACACAGTAGATCTAGCTGGTCTGTCATGATATAGCTGGTCTATCATAATATAATAGAGACAGTAGAACTAGCTGGTCTGTCATAATATAACAGACACAGTAGATCTAGCTGGTCTGTCATAATATAATAGAGGCAGTAGATCTAGCTGGTCTGTCATAATATAAAAGAGACAGTATATCTAGCTGGTCTGTCATATTATAAAAGAGACAGTAGATCTAGCTGGTCTGTCATAATATAATAGAGACAGTAGATCTAGCTGGTCTGTCATAATATAATAGAGACAGTAGATCTAGCTGGTCTGTCATAATATAATAGAGACAGTAGATCTAGCTGGTCTGTCATAATATAATAGAGACAGTAGATCTAGCTGGTCTGTCATAATATATATATTAGATCTAGAGGCTTCATGTAGATCTAATCAGTAGATCTGCTGGTCTTTCTTTAGCATATCATATACATATGTCAAATTGTATCACATTCTGTTGACATCCGTGATCAGCTGGTCTGTCCATTTGTAATAGAGACAGTTTTACAGCTGTTGTAGTGATTGTCTTCAAAGTTGCTTCCACGGGTCTTCAAATATAAAGAGACATGACAAGATCTAGCTGGTCTGTCATAAAATAATAGAGACAGTAGATCTAGCTGGTCTGTCATAATATAATAGAGACAGTAGATCTAGCTGGTCTGTTATAATATAATAGAGACAGTATATCTAGCTGGTCTGTCATAATATAATAGAGACAGTAGAACTAGCTGGTCTGTCATAATATAACAGACACAGTAGATCTAGCTGGTCTGTCATAATATAATAGATATAGCTGGTCTATCATAATATAATAGAGACAGTAGAACTAGCTGGTCTGTCATAATATAACAGAGACAGTAGATCTAGCTGGTCTGTCATAATATAATAGAGGCAGTAGATCTAGCTGGTCTGTCATAATATAATAGAGACAGTAGATCTAGCTGGTCTGTCATAATATAATAGAGACAGTAGATCTAGCTGGTCTGTCATAATATAATAGAGACAGTAGATCTAGCTGGTCTGTCATAATATAATAGAGACAGTAGATCTAGCTGGTCTGTCATAATATAATAGAGACAGTAGATCTAGCTGGTCTGTCATAATATAATAGAGACAGTAGATCTAGCTGGTCTGTCATAATATAAAAGAGACAGTATATCTAGCTGGTCTTCATGTTAATAGAGACAGTAGATCTAGCTGGTCTGTCATAATATAATATAGACAGTAGATCTAGCTGGTCTGTCATAATATAATAGAGACATCCTGTAGCTTCTAACCATTTGTGTTTTGTTTTATAATAGAGTTGTAGTAATGGTCTGTCATAATATATTGTCTTAGAGTCTGCTTCTGTCTTAAAAATAAATGAACATGACAAGACCTAGCTGGTAACTGTCAAATATAATAGAGACAGTAGATCTAGCTGGTCTGTCATAATATAATAGAGACAGTAGATCTAGCTGGTCTGTCATAATATAATAGAGACAGTATATCTAGCTGGTCTGTCATATTATAATAGAGACAGTAGATCTAGCTGGTCTGTCATAATATAATAGAGACAGTAGATCTAGCTGGTCTGTTATAATATAATAGAGACAGTAGATCTAGCTGGTCTGTCATAATATAATAGAGACAGTAGATCTAGCTGGTCTCTCATAATATAATAGAGACAGTAGATCTAGCTGGTCTGTCATAATATAATAGAGACAGTAGATCTAGCTGGTCTGTCATAATATAATAGAGACAGTAGATCTAGCTGGTCTGTCATAATATAATAGAGACAGTAGATCTAGCATAATATAATAGTCTAGCTGGTCTGTCATAATATAATAGAGACAGTATACTAGCTGGTCTGTCATACTATAAAAGAGACAGTAGATCTAGCTGGTCTGTCATAATATAATAGAGACAGTAGATCTAGCTGGTCTGTCATAATATAATAGAGACAGTAGAACTAGCTGGTCTGTCATAATATAATAGAGACAGTAGATCTAGCTGGTCTGTCATAATATAATAGAGACAGTAGATCTAGCTGGTCTGTCATAATATAATAGAGACAGTAGATCTAGCTGGTCTGTCATAATATAATAGAGACAGTAGATCTAGCTGGTCTGTCATATATAATAGAGACAGTAGATCTAGCTGGTATGTCATAACATTATAGAGACAGAGACAATAGGTCTAGCTGGTCTCTCATATTATAATAGAGACAGTAGATCTAGCTGGTCTGTCATAATATAATAGAGACAGTATATTTAGCTGGTCTGTCATAATAAAATAGAGACAGTAGATCTAGCTGGTCTGTCATAATATAATAGAGACATTAGATCTAGCTGGTCTGTCATAATATAATAGAGACAGTAGATCTAGCTGGTCTGTCATAATATAATAGAGACAGTAGATCTAGCTGGTCTGTCATAATATAATAGAGACAGTAGATCTAGCTGGTCTGTCATAATATAATAGAGACAGTAGATCTAGCTGGTCTGTCATAATATAATAGAGACAGTAGATCTAGCTGGTCTGTCATAATATAATAGAGACAGTATCTAGCTGGTCTGTCATCTAGCTGGTCTGTCATATTATAATAGAGACAGTAGATCTAGCTGGTCTGTCATACTATAAAAGAGACAGTAGATCTAGCTGGTCTGTCATAATATAATAGAGACAGTAGATCTAGCTGGTCTGTCATAATATAATAGAGACAGTAGAACTAGCTGGTCTGTCATAATATAACAGAGACAGTAGATCTAGTCGGTCTGTTATAATATAATAGAGGCAGTAGATCTAGCTGGTCTGTCATAAGATAATAGAGACAGTATATCTAGCTGGTCTGTCATATTATAATAGAGACAGTAGATCTAGCTGGCCTGCCATAATATAATAGAGACATAGAGACAGTAGATCTAGCTGGTCTGTCATAATATAATAGAGACAGTATATATAGCTGGTCTGTCATATTATAATAGAGACAGTAGATCTAGCTGGTCTGTCATAATATAATAGAGACAGTAGAACTAGCTGGTCTGTCATAATATAACAGAGACAGTAGATCTAGCTGGTCTGTTATAATATAATAGAGACAGTATATCTAGCTGGTCTGTCATATTATAATAGAGACAGTAGATCTAGCTGGTCTGTCATAATATAATAGGGACAGTAGATCTAGCTGGTCTGTTATAATATAATAGAGACAGTAGATCTAGCTGGTCTGTCATAATATAATAGATACAGTAGATCTAGCTGGTCTCTCATAATACAATAGAGACAGTAGATCTAGCTGGTCTGTCATAATATAATAGAGACAGTATATCTAGCTGGTCTGTCATACTATAGCTGGTCTGTCATATATAATAGAGACAGTAGATCTAGCTGGTCTGTCATAATATAATAGAGACAGTAGATCTAGCTGGTCTGTCATAATATAATAGAGACAGTAGATCTAGCTGGTCTGTCATAATATAATAGAGACAGTAGATCTAGCTGGTCTGTCATAATATAATAGAGACAGTAGATCTAGCTGGTCTGTCATAATATAATAGAGACAGTAGATCTAGCTGGTCTGTCATAATATAATAGAGACAGTAGATCTAGCTGGTCTGTCATAATATAATAGAGACAGTAGATCTAGCTGGTCTGTCATCATATATAATAGAGACAGTAGATCTAGCTGGTCTGTCATAATATAATAGAGACAGTAGATCTAGCTGGTCTGTCATAATATAATAGAGACAGTAGATCTAGCTGGTCTGTCATAATATAATAGAGACAGTAGATCTAGCTGGTCTGTCATATTATAATAGAGACAGTAGATCTAGCTGGTCTGTCATAATATAATAGAGACAGTAGATCTAGCTGGTCTGTCATAATATAATAGAGACAGTAGATCTAGCTGGTCTGTCATAATATAATAGAGACAGTAGATCTAGCTGGTCTGTCATAATATAATAGAGACAGTAGATCTAGCTGGTCTGTCATAATATAATAGAGACAGTAGATCTAGCTGGTCTGTCATAATATAATAGAGACAGTAGATCTAGCTGGTCTGTCATAATATAATAGAGACAGTAGATCTAGCTGGTCTGTCATAATATAATAGAGACAGTAGATCTAGCTGGTCTGTCATAATATAATAGAGACAGTAGATCTAGCTGGTCTGTCATAATATAATAGAGACAGTAGATCTAGCTGGTCTGTCATAATATAATAGAGACAGTAGATCTAGCTGGTCTGTCATAATATAATAGAGACAGTAGATCTAGCTGGTCTGTCATAATATAATAGAGACAGTAGATCTAGCTGGTCTGTCATAATATAATAGAGACAGTAGATCTAGCTGGTCTGTCATAATATAATAGAGACAGTAGATCTAGCTGGTCTGTCATAATATAATAGAGACAGTAGATCTAGCTGGTCTGTCATAATATAATAGAGACAGTAGATCTAGCTGGTCTGTCATAATATAATAGAGACAGTATCTAGCTGGTCTGTCATAATATAATAGAGACAGTAGATCTAGCTGGTCTGTCATAATATAATAGAGACAGTAGATCTAGCTGGTCTGTCATAATATAATAGAGACAGTAGATCTAGCTGGTCTGTCATAATATAATAGAGACAGTAGAACTAGCTGGTCTGTCATAATATAATAGAGACAGTAGATCTAGCTGGTCTGTCATAATATAATAGAGACAGTAGATCTAGCTGGTCTGTCATAATATAATAGAGACAGTAGATCTAGCTGGTCTGTCATAATATAATAGAGACAGTAGATCTAGCTGGTCTGTCATAATATAATAGAGACAGTATATCTAGCTGATCTGTCATACTATAAAAGAGACAGTAGATCTAGCTGGTCTGTCATGATATAATAGAGACAGTAGATCTAGCTGGTCTGTCAAAATATAATAGAGACAGTAGATCTAGCTGGTCTGTCAAAATATAATAGAGACAGTAGATCTAGCTGGTCTGTCATAATATAACAGAGACAGTAGATCTAGCTGGTCTGTCATATTATAATAGAGACAGTAGATCTAGCTGGTCTGCCATAATATAATATAGCCATAGAGACAGTAGATCTAGCTGGTTTGTCATATTATTTTAGAGACAGTAGATCTAGCTGGTCTGTCATAATTTAATAAAGACAGTATATCTAGCTGGTCTGTCATAGTATAAAAGAGACAGTAGATCTAGCTGGTCTGGCATAATGTAATAGAGACATGAGATCTAGCTGGTCTTTCATATTATAATAGAGACAGTAGATCTAGCTGGTCTGTCATAATATATTAAGGACAGTAGATCTAGCTGGTCTGTCATAATATAATAGTGACATAGAGACAGTAGATCTAGCTGGTCTGTCATAATATAATAGAGACAGTAGATCTAGCTGGTCTGTCATAATATAATAGAGACAGAGACAGTGATCTAGCTGGTCTGTCATAATATAATAGAGACAGTAGATCTAGCTGGTCTGTCATAATATAATAGAGACAGTAGATCTAGCTGGTCTGTCATAATATAATAGAGACAGTAGATCTAGCTGGTCTGTCATAATATAATAGAGACAGTAGATCTAGCTGGTCTGTCATATATAATAGAGAAGAGACAGTAGATCTAGCTGGTCTGTCATATATAATAGAGACAGTAGATCTAGCTGGTCTGTCATAATATAATAGATCTAGCTGGTCTGTCATAATATAATAGAGACAGTAGATCTAGCTGGTCTGTCATAATATAATAGAGACAGTAGATCTAGCTGGTCTGTCATAATATAATAGAGACAGTAGATCTAGCTGGTCTGTCATAATATAATAGAGACAGTAGATCTAGCTGGTCTGTCATAATATAATAGAGACAGTAGATCTAGCTGGTCTGTCATAATATAATAGAGACAGTAGATCTAGCTGGTCTGTCATAATATAATAGAGACAGTAGATCTAGCTGGTCTGTCATAATATAATAGAGACAGTAGATCTAGCTGGTCTGTCATAATATAATAGAGACAGTAGATCTAGCTGGTCTGTCATAATATAATAGAGCCATAGAGACAGTAGATCTAGCTGGTCTGTCATAATATAATAGAGACATTAGATCTAGCTGGTCTGTCATAATATAATAGAGACAGTAGATCTAGCTGGTCTGTCATAATATAATAGAGACATAGAGACAGTAGATCTAGCTGGTCTGTCATAATATAATAGAGACAGTAGATCTAGCTGGTCTGTCATAATATAATAGAGACAGTAGATCTAGCTGGTCTGTCATAATATAATAGAGACAGTAGATCTAGCTGGTCTGTCATGACATAATAGAGACAGAGACAGTAGGACTAGCTGGTTTCTCATATTATAATAGAGACAGTAGATCTAGCTGGTCTGTCATGATATAATAGAGACAGTAGATCTAGCTGGTCTGTCATAATATAATAGAGACAGTAGAACTAGCTGCTCTGTCATAATATAATAGAGACAGTATATCTAGCTGGTCTGTCATACTATAAAAGAGACAGTAGATCTAGCTGGCCTGTCATGATATAATAGAGACAGTAGATCTAGCTGGTCTGTTATAATATAATAGAGGCAGTAGATCTAGCTGGTCTGTCATAATATAATAGAGACAGTAGATCTAGCTGGTCTCTCATAATTGAATAGAGACAGTAGATCTAGCTGGTCTGTCATATTATAATAGAGACAGTAGATCTAGCTGGTCTGTCATAATTGAATAGAGACCATAATATAATAGAGACAGTAGAACTAGCTGGTCTGTTATAATATAATAGAGGCAGTAGATCTAGCTGGTCTGTCATAATATAATAGAGACAGTAGATCTAGCTGGTCTGTCATATTATAATAGAGAAAGTATATCTAGCTGGTCTCTCATAATATAATAGAGACAGTAGATCTAGCTGGTCTGTCATAATATAATAGAGACAGTAGATCTAGCTGGTCTGTCAAAATATAATAGAGACAGTAGATCTAGCTGGTCTGTCATAATATAACAGAGACAGTAGATCTAGCTGGTCTGTTATAATATAATAGAGGCAGTAGATCTAGCTGGTCTGTCATAATATAATAGAGACAGTAGATCTAGCTGATCTGTCATACTATAAAAGAGACAGTAGATCTAGCTGGTCTGTCATGATATAATAGAGACAGTAGATCTAGCTGGTCTGTCAAAATATAATAGAGACAGTAGATCTAGCTGGTCTGTCATAATATAATAGAGACAATCCATGTTTAATATAACAAAGAAACACGAACTTACAAAAAAACAATAAACGAAACCGAAACAGCCTATCTGGTGCAAACTAACAACGAGTACACATAGGACACTAAGGACAATCACCCACGACAAACTCAAAGAATATGGCTGCCTAAATATGGTTCCCAATCAGAGACAACGATAAGCACCTGCCTCTGATTGAGAACCACTCCAGACAGCCATAGACCTTGCTAGACAACCCACTAAGCTACAATCCCAATACCACCACCAAAACCCCAAGACAAACACACCACAATTACAAAAACCCCATGCCACACCCTGGCCTGACCAAATACATAAAGATAAACACAAAATACTTTGACCAGGGCGTGACAGAACCCCCCTAAGGTGCGGACTCCCGAACGCACCTCAAAACAATAGGGAGGGTCCGGGTGGGCGTCTGTCCATGGTGGCGGCTCCGGCGCGGGACGTGGACCCCACTCCTTTAATGTCTTAGTCCCCTCTCCCTTCGTCCCTGGATAGTCCACCCTCGCCGCCGACCATGGCCTAGTAGTCCTCACCCAGAACCCCACTGGACTGAGGAACAGATCGGGACTGAAGGACAGCTCGGGACCGAGGCAGCTCGGGACTGAGGGGAAGCTCGGGAGTGAGAGAAAGCTCAGGAGTGAGAGAAAGCTCAGGAGTGAGAGAAAGCTCAGGAGTGAGAGAAAGCTCAGGAGTGAGAGGAAGCTCAGGAGTGAGAGGAAGCTCAGGAGTGAGAGGAAGCTCAGGAGTGAGAGGAAGCTCAGGAGTGAGAGGAAGCTCAGGCAGGTAGATAGATCTACCAGCTCCTGGCTGGCTGGTGGTTTCAGCAGATCCTGGCTGACTGGCAGATCCTGGCTGACTGGCAGATCTGGAAGAGTCTGGTTGACTGGCAGATCTGGAAGAGTCTGGTTGACTGGCAGATCTGGAAGAGTCTGGTTGACTGGCAGATCTGGAAGAGTCTGGTTGACTGGCAGATCTGGAAGAGTCTGGTTGACTGGCAGATCTGGAAGAGTCTGGTTGACTGGCAGATCTGGAAGAGTCTGGCTGACTGGCAGATCTGGAAGAGTCTGGCAGACTGGCGATGCTGGGCAGACCGGCGGCGCCGGGCAGACTGGCGGCGCCGGGCAGACTGGCGACGCTGGGCAGACTGGCGACGCTGGGCAGACTGGCGGTGCTGGGCAGACTGACGACGCTGGGCAGACTGACGACGCTGGGCAGACTGGCGGTGCTGGGCAGACTGGCGATGCTGGGCAGACTGGCGATGCTGGGCAGACTGGCGATGCTGGGCAGACTGGCGATGCTGGGCAGACTGATGGCGCTGGGCAGACTGGCGATGCTGGGCAGACTGGGGGCACTGGCGGCGCTGGGCAGACTGGCGGCACTAGCTGCTCCATATAGGCTGACAGCTCTGGCGGCTTCTTACAGACTGACCGCTCTGGCGGCTCCGTGCTGACTGGCAGCTCCTTGCAGACTGGCAGCTCCTTGCAGACTGGCAGCTCCTTACAGACTGACAGCTCCGTGCAGACTGACAGCTCCGTGCAGACTGACAGCTCCGTGCAGACTGGCTGCTCCATGCAGACTGGCTGCTCCATGCAGACTGACAGCTCTGGCTGCTTCATGCAGACTGACAGCTCTGGCTGCTCCATGTAGACTGGCTGCTTCATGCAGACTGGCAGCTCGGGCTGCTTCATGTAGACTGACAGCTCTGGCTGCTCCATGCGGACTGACAGCTCTGGCTGCTCCATGTAGACTGACTGCTTCATGCAGACTGGCAGCTCGGGCTGCTTCATGTAGACTGACAGCTCTGGCTCCTCCATGCAGACTGACAGCTCTGACTGCTCCATGCAGACTGACAGCTCTGGCTGCTTCATGCAGACTGGCAGCTCTGGCTGCTCTATGTAGACTGGCTGCTTCATGCAGACTGGCAGCTCGGGCTGCTTCATGTAGACTGACAGCTCTGGCTGCTCCATGCGGACTGACAGCTCTGGCTGCTCCATGCAGACTGACAGCTCTGGCTGCTCCATGCGGACTGACAGCTCTGGCTGCTCCATGCGGACTGACAGCTCTGGCTGCTCCATGTAGACTGGCTGCTTCCTGCAGACTGGCAGCTCGGGCTGCTTCATGTAGACTGACAGCTCTGGCTGCTCCATGTAGACTGGCTGCTTCATGCAGACTGGCAGCTCGGGCTGCTTCATGTAGACTGACAGCTCTGGCTGCTCCATGCAGACTGACAGCTCTGACTGCTCCATGCAGACTGACAGCTCTGACTGCTCCATGCAGACTGACAGCTCTGACTGCTCCATGCAGACTGACAGCTCTGGCTGCTTCATGCAGACTGGCAGCTCTGGCTGCGCTGAACAGGCGGGAGACTCCTGCAGCGCTGTGTCGGAGGAAGGCTCTGGCTGCGCTAAACAGGCGGAAGACTCCGGCAGCGCTGGAGATGAGGAAAGCTCTAACAGCGCTAGATAGGCGTGAGACTCCGGCAGCGCAGGAGAGGAGAAAGGCTCTGGCTGCGCTAAACAGGCGGGAGGCTCCGGCAGCGCTGTAGAGGAGGAAGGCTCTGGCTGCGCTGAACAGGCGGGAGGCTCCGGCAGCGCTGTAGAGGAGAAAGGCTCTGGCTGCGCTGAACAGGCGGGAGGCTCCGGCAGCGCTGTAGAGGAGGAAGGCTCTGGCTGCGTTAAACAGGCGGGAGACTCCAGCAGCGCAGGAGAGGAGAAAAGCGCTGGCTGCGCTGAACAGGCGAGGCACACTGAAGGCCTGGTGCGTGGTGCTGGAACTGGTGGTACTGGATCGAGGACACGCACAGGAAGCCTGGTGCGGGGAGCTGCTACCGGAGGGCTGGGGTGTGGAGGTGGTACTGGATAGACCGGACCGTGCAGGCGCACTGGAGCTCTTGAGCACCGAGCCTGCCCAACCTTACCTGGCTCGATGCCCACTCTAGCCCGGCCGATACGAGGAGCTGGAATATACCGAACCGGGCTGTGCACCCGCACTGGAGACACCGTGCGCTCCACAGCATAACACGGTGCCTGCCCGGTCTCTCCAGCCCCCGGTAAGCACAGGGAGTTTGCGCAGGTCTCCTACCTGGCATAGCCATACTCCCTGTAAGCCCCCAAGAAATTTTTGGGGCTGACTCTCGGGCTTCCATCCGCTCTGCCGTGCTAGCTCCTCATAATGCCGCCTCTCTGCTTGGCTTTGGGGCGACAATAATCTCCAGGCTCATTCCAGGGTCCTTTACCGTCCAATTCCTCCTCCCATGTCCATAACTCCAGGGGTAACTCCAGGTGGTGCAACTCCTTTTTCGCTGCTCCTGCCTGTTGACACGCCGCTTGGTCCGTTGGTGGTGGGTGATTCTGTAACGGTTTTCTAGTGGTGATGAAGGAGAGTCGGACCAAACTGCAGCGTGTCGATTGCGATCCATGTTTAATATAACAAAGAAACACGAACTTACAAAAAAACAATAAACGAAACCGAAACAGCCTATCTGGTGCAAACTAACAACGAGTACACATAGGACACTAAGGACAATCACCCACGACAAACTCAAAGAATATGGCTGCCTAAATATGGTTCCCAATCAGAGACAACGATAAGCACCTGCCTCTGATTGAGAACCACTCCAGACAGCCATAGACCTTGCTAGACAACCCACTAAGCTACAATCCCAATACCACCACCAAAACCCCAAGACAAACACACCACAATTACAAAAACCCCATGCCACACCCTGGCCTGACCAAATACATAAAGATAAACACAAAATACTTTGACCTAAACTTACACAAACACTTTTGCTTTCGCTGTAAAGCATAATTTCAAAATCTGACACAACAGGTGGATTAACATAAGGCTAAACTGTGTTTTCCTGTATTGCACTTGTGATTTCATGACTATAAATATTTTTAGTAATATTTATTGAATGCTATTCAGAGGTTGTTGATGACACTTAACCCGTTAACGGGATTGCAGCCATAATAAGTTAATCCCTTCTCTTAACATGTATGGCCCCATAATCAAGCAGCTGACCAATTACGCAAGACTTTAGTTCTAAGTTAACTGAGATTAATCAACAACTGGATACATTTCTTTATTTCTAAAGTGAAACTATCCTCCGCATTGGAGTATCTCTACAAGTACAAGTTTAACCAGTATTTCAGTTGTTTTACCGTCCCATGAAGAAGTGTGGCAGGCCTGTGAGGAAGGATCCTACAGCCATGAGGAAACAGCCCATAGCAATGAACCTGGGCCGGTGCAGCTTCGCCCCAAAATGGCTGACCACAGCCAGGAACAGCAGGTTACCTGCAAGAAACCACAACACTGCAGTAGTCAGGAATAGCAAATTATAAACACTGTTATTTTTTAAACTAAAAATGGCATATCAGTTTGGATACTAGGCTGCAACAACATAGCATCAAATAAAACAATGTTAGGGGTTTGACAGTAGAGTCATGGACAAACGCCAGTCAATCAATTAATAGGAACAACTATAAAACTGGACAGTATTGAGAGCAGACTGATTGAAGCACAAAAAAATGGATCACACTGTAGTCTGTATCTGGTTTTTACTACATGAATTCTCAAGCAACTCAATGTTATTGTTGAAACCCATCTCAAAGCTGCCGTCTATGAGTCCGATGAGACAGCTGGACAGGTCAAAGTGTCTCTCTGAGTGATGGCACTCTTCATGTAGGTCCCTGACAGAGCTTTGGTGAAGGAGGTGAACTACAGGGCCACGATGAACTGCTGACAAACACAAGAGAGAGAACATTAGTGTGTGTTTGTCCGTGTGTATGTGCATGCGTGGATGCGTGTGCAGACAGAGTACATGTGTAGCTGAGGTGGCCTGCAATAGTAAAAAGAACGGACACAAATTTACGTCTGCAAAGTTCTGCCGCTTTCTTTATTTTGAAGAATATTTTTTTTCTCTTGTTCAATTATCTATTTTCTTGTTAGTACTTTGAAAATATTCACATCAAACAAGTGCACACTTTAAATTACACAACATAAATGCACTTTACCTAAAGCAGAATTCAAAAATGTTCCACAAATAACCCTGTCTTAGTGTACGGTTTCACATGAAAACCACAATGTATTTCACATTCATACAATAGAAACACCTATATATGAAACCATAAATAACTGAATGTTTCTCTATATACCGCTACCTCTATAGAAAAGTGACAACAATACATTCAGCTTTAAGATGGTGGCACCTCCAGAAAATCGTCTCTCTCTCACTGTATGCACTAAAAGTCCACCAGACTGAGCGTGCTCGGCCACTTTACCAGCTAGTGAGCACAATTTTACACAAAACAACCAATAACATGTAAAAACCAACTCAGAAATCCCTAACAAATGGATTCTTGATAAAAAATCTCCTAGACAAAATCCAGTACAAGTCAGCTACTCAGTAAACATAGTCTTTGTGACTCAAATTTTTTTTTTTTTTACCTCAGCTAGCATCAAGCTAACATATACTCTCACTCAATGTAAATCACCTTCTTCTCTCACTCAGTTCGACACAAAGCCAAAACAAAACCTTTCCTAATGTGATAATATCTGGACAACGTTGTTAAATAGCATGTTATTACATATTGTGTATATATTTGAACGTTTGAAGTGCTGTTACATACCTGTAATAGTAAAAGAACAGAGACAGTTTACCTCTGTAAAGTTCTGGTCCTTATTCTGCAGAATGGTGAGCTCTTGGCCAGAACTTGCTGTTTCTCCTGCTACAACAGTGCAAAAGCGCCATCTATTGGCCTGATGGACTGCTAACGCTAAAGTATGTAGAAAATACATTTTAGATTCATTAAGACAAATACTTAAACAAATGGGGGGATAAATAATAAATGTGTCTGTTTTTAGTGACTTTGTTTTCAACCCATTACACATGCACAATCATACATGTGTATTTTAAAGCATTATTAAGATCCTTGAGTGTGGAACTGCAGGGCGTTTAGGCAAAAACCACATGAATTTCACATGTGAACACGGGAAGTGTTCCAAAAACATGTTTTAATGTAATCTTATGTGAAGATAATGTGATAACATGTAAAGCAACATGTGATTACATTAAACTACACATGTGAAAATGTGATCACGTTGTGTTCCAAAATGTAATTTGTGCTCACATAAAATGTAAGTTGAAATCATGTGGTTTTTCTGTAAGGGCAGGAATATAAGATGCATTTTGATGTTATGTTTGATGTTACATGATCTTGAAAATGCAATGTTCTTTGAGGTTCTTCCATGTTCCTTTCCATGTATTTTCCATTTTACTTTCCCTCAGTCCTTTTCACTTTCCTTGTCAAAACAAGCTCTGTCCCCGTCAAGACTTATTCAGCTTCTGATGGATTTTAAACCATTCAACAAATAGTTTTATAATGAAGAGTAGACCCAACTAAACACCCTGGATTCTTTACACACACATTGAAAGGCAAAAATCTCGAATTTGGACTCATCAGACCAAAGGACAGATTTCCACCAGTCTAAGGTCCATTGCTCATGTTTCTTGGCCCAAACAAGTCTTCTTATTTTTGGTGTCCGTCCTTTAGT
>NW_024607240.1:0-21111 GCF_018296145.1 Oncorhynchus tshawytscha | reverse complement strand
AAGACACATTGATCCCCCCAAAATTATTTTTATTGGTGTTTTATTTAAATGACATGTAAATATGGTCAATAATAATATTTGACAGTTTTTTTGCAGAGTGCATACCAACTTCATATTCGTTTCTCCCATAACTACTGGACAGAAGAGGTTGGTTAACATGACTGTCACTGAAGGTTTTACCCTGCGTATGCAACGCAAGAAGGCTACGCAGAAAAGGCCATCCTGCGTTCTTCCAGTTATAAAGGACAGCGTAGTGTCGCTATGCAACAACACTTTGCGTAGTTACCGTTCCAAAACAAGATTAATGTCGACGGTGGTATTTTGGAAGCAGTGAATGCAGAATAACTGCAGTGAATGCAGAATAACTGCAGTGAATGCAGAATAACTGCAGTGAATGCAGAATAACTGCCGTTAAAACATTACTTATTTTGGATGCAGTTCCACTGCACTCTGACTGCAAACTGCTTTTGTATGGTAGGGTAGGATACGATATACCTTGTCAATTTACATAAATTCAGTTTCTCAATGAATACGTATGTAGGCTATAAACTAGCCTAGTGAGGGAATTAGTTACATGTGCTGGGGCACTGGGGTGGAAATGTCCTCTTCAACCCTCTCGATGCACAGCAGGCTACTACCAGATGACTCCAGGATACATCCCAAATAGCATCCTATTCCCCTATATAGTTCACTACTTTAGACCAGACTCCTATGGGGAGGGAATAAGGTGCTATTTGGGGAGTTAGTCTGTAATCCTCACATATACTGTGTTCTGTTCCTACAGAATAATCCTTCTCCAGCCAGCTCAGTGTGTGTAGGTGTGGTGTGTCTTCAGGCTTGCTGGCTAGTCCAGCGAACTCACTCAGTAACTGTGGCTCTGTCCCAGACATTCCTTTCTTCAGGTAGGGAACCTGGAGAGAGACAAACAGTGAGAGAGAATCTAAAAAGAGAAAAGTGTATTGTTAATGTCCAACAGGACAAGAGCCAGTTGCTCCAGCAATCCAACCCCCTCAGCCGGACAGAACAGAAGGTTGTGGTCGTCATGGTTCTAGAACACTAACAGAAGGGGTTGTGGTCGTCATGGTTCCAGAACACTAACAGAAGGGGTTGTGGTCGTCATGGTTCCAGAACACTAACAGAAGGGTTGTGGTCGTCATGGTTCCAGAACACTAACAGAAGGGGTTGTGGTCGTCATGGTTCCTGAACACTAACAGAAGGGGTTGTGGTCGTCATGGTTCCAGAACACTAACAGAAGGGGTTGTGGTCGTCATGGTTCCAGAACACTAACAGAAGGGGTTGTGGTCGTCATGGTTCCAGAACACTAACAGAAGGGGTTGTGGTCGTCATGGTTCCAGAACACTAACAGAAGGGGTTGTGGTCGTCATGGTTCCTGAACACTAACAGAAGGGGTTGTGGTCAGTCATGGTTCCAGAACACTAACAGAAGGGGTTGTGGTCGTCATGGTTCCAGAACACTAACAGAAGGGGTTGTGGTCGTCATGGTTCCAGAACACTAACAGAAGGGGTTGTGGTCGTCATGGTTCCAGAACACTAACAGAAGGGGTTGTGGTCGTCATGGTTCCAGAACACTAACAGAAGGGGTTGTGGTCGTCATGGTTCCAGAACACTAACAGAAGGGGTTGTGGTCGTCATGGTTCCTAAACACTAACAGAAGGGGTTGTGGTCGTCATGGTTCCTAAACACTAACAGAAGGGTTGTGGTCGTCATGGTTCCTGAACACTAACAGAAAGGGGTTGTGGTCGTCATGGTTCCAGAACACTAACAGAAGGGTTGTGGTCGTCATGGTTCCAGAACACTAACAGAAGGGTTGTGGTCGTCATGGTTCCAGAACACTAACAGAAGGGGTTGTGGTCGTCATGGTTCCCTGAACACTAACAGAAGGGTTGTGGTCGTCATGGTTCTAGAACACTAACAGAAGGGGTTGTGGTCGTCATGGTTCTAGAACACTAACAGAAGGGGTTGTGGTCGTCATGGTTCTAGAACACTAACATAAGGGGTTGTGGTCGTCATGGTTCTAGAACACTAACAGAAGGGGTTGTGATTGATGTGTCATTCTGATCATGCGCGCCGTGACGGACAGAGCTAGTTCGTTAGCTAAGCTAGCCCCTGTAGCTAGCCAGTAACTCCTCCAGTGTGTGTTGATGTGTCTTAGCTAGTACGTTAGCTAAGCTAGCCCCTGTAGCTAGCCAGTAACTCCTCCAGTGTGTGTTGATGTGTCTTAGCTAGTACGTTAGCTAAGCTAGCCACTGTAGCTAGCCAGTAACTCCTCCAGTGTGTGTTGATGTTTGCTAGCTAAGCTAGCCACTGTATCTAGCCAGTAACTCCTCCAGTGTGTGTTGATGTTCGTTAGCTAAGCTAGCCACTGTAGCTAGCCAGTAACTCCTCCAGTATTTGTGACATCATTTCACAGGAAGCTGTAGAGGTCAATGCTGAAATGACCTGACCTGACCTGACGCTGCATTGATCAGTTCTACAGTTTAAAGCCTTTATCTTAGCGTCCCCCTAAAGTCAACCTTTGAAACTGTAGTGTTTTTATGTTGTACATGTTTTATGCTTTGTGTGCTGCCCTTTTGCCCAGGTCTCTTTGCAAAAAGATATTTCAACTCAGTGAGACGAACCCGGTAAAATCAATGCAAAATCAAAAACAGCTCTAAGATCAATGTACCAGAAGAGTACCGTACCTCGTCCTTATTGGTCATCACCCTGCGATGTCCAGGTGCGCCCAATGGGAGCCGTCACAAACTCCCTCAGAAACGCTGCCGCCGTGCAGGCTCCGCCAGAACTACACGCACATGGCACACACGTTGTTTAAGATGGCATTAACACAGAAGTTGTTTAGGTTGTTTCTAGATGTGTGACCTGTGTGTGTGTGTGTGTGTGTGTGTGTGTGTGTGTGTGTGTGTGTGTGTGTGTGTGTTGTGTTCTTACCGGCTGTACTTGCCGACGTTGTTGAGGTCAGCCAGCTGGCAGTCAGTGACCTGTCTGGTGTAATGTTGAAACAACGGCATCCTCCATACCCTGTCTCCTGTTACCACACTGGCCTAACACAGAGAGACACACCACAGTGTTTATATAACCCTCCACACCCTGTCTCCTAACACAGAGAGACACCACAGTGTTTATATAACCCTCCATACCCTGTCTCCTGTTTCCACACTGGCCTAACACAGAGAGACACACCACAGTGTTTATATAACCCTCCACACCCTGTCTCCTAACACAGAGAGACACCACAGTGTTTATATAACCCTCCATACCCTGTCTCCTGTTACCACACTGGCCTAACACAGAGACACACCACAGTGTTTATATAACCCTCCATACCCTGTCTCCTGTTACCACACTGGCCTAACACAGAGAGACACACCACAGTGTTTATATAACCCTCCATACCCTGTCTCCTGTTACCACACTGGCCTAACACAGAGAGACACACCACAGTGTTTATGTAACCCTCCATACCCTGTCTCCTGTTACCACACTGGCCTAACACAGAGAGACACACCACAGTGTTTATATAACCCTCCACACCCTGTCTCCTAACACAGAGACACACCACAGTGTTTATGTAACCCTCCATACCCTGTCTCCTAACACAGAGAGACACCACAGTGTTTATATAACCCTCCACACCCTGTCTCCTAACACAGAGAGACACCACAGTGTTTATATAACCCTCCATACCCTGTCTCCTGTTTCCACACTGGCCTAACACAGAGAGACACACCACAGTGTTTATATAACCCTCCACACCCTGTCTCCTAACACAGAGACACACCACAGTGTTTATATAACCCTCCATACCCTGTCTCCTAACACAGAGATACACACCACAGTGTTTATATAACCCTCCATACCCTGTCTCCTAACACAGAGACACCACAGTGTTTATATAACCCTCCATACCCTGTCTCCTAACACACAGAGACACCACAGTGTTTATATATTACAGGGTTTGTGTGTTAGTGAGGTCACAATAGCAGAATTTGGACTTGTATACCAGGTTTAGTATCACATTACTCAATACCACAACGGTACAGGGACAGATTCTGCCTGGTTTTCACTCTCAAAATCACACTTTCAATAGAAAAACAACTACATCCAAATGTTCCAACTCCACAGCAAATGTTAAACCACAACTCCACTAGGGTACTAACCACAACTCCACTAGGGTACTAACCACAACTCCACTAGGGTACTAACCACAACTCCACTAGGGTACTAACCACAACTCCACTAGGGTACTAACCACAACTCCACTAGGGTACTAACCACAACTCCACTAGGGTACTAACCACAACTCCAAATGCTTAAACCACATCAGGAGACTTGAGGGAGAAAAACATCTGAGGAAGTTTCTTTATATTATGCAAAACACATGACTACTGGATGCAGATATGCAGAGGCTACTTTATAGTTAACTCTTAATTGAGATGGGGAAGAATGGTATCATCAGTAGCATTAGCAGCATCAGTAGCATCAGTAGCATTAGCATCAGTAGCATTAGTATCAGCAGCATTAGCATCATCAGTAGCATTAGCATCAGTAGCATTAGCAGCATCAGTAGCATTAGCAGCATCAGTAGCATTAGCAGCATCAGTATCATTAGTATCAGCAGCATTAGCATCAGCAGCATTAGCATCATCATCAGCATAATTAGCAGCATTAGCATCAGCAGCATTAGCATCAGCAGCATTAGCATCAGCAGCATTAGCATCATCATCAGCATAATTAGCAGCATTAGCATCAGCAGCATTAGCATCATTGCTAACGGATACAAAGTGTAGACATGCAGTGCCTTCAGAAAGTATTCACCCCCTTGACTTTTCCCACATTTTGTTGTGTTTTTCGAAATTTTAACAAATGAATTAAAACTGAAATGTCTTCAGTTAATAAGTATTCTACTCCTTTGTTATGACAAGCCTCAAGTTCAGGAGTGAAGATGTGCTTGGACAGTGTGTATAATAATCTTTAACATGAGTTTTTTAATGACTTCCTCATCTCTTTCCCCACACATACAGATAATTGAAAGGTCCCTCAGTCCAGCAGTGAATTTCAAACACAGATTCAACCACAAAGACCAGGGAGGTTTTCCACTGCCTCGCAAATGGCTCCTATTGGTTAAAACAAACAGACATTGAATATCCCTTTGAACATGGTGAAGTTATTAATTACACTTTAGATGATGTATCAATACACCCAGTCACTACAAAGATACAGGCGTCCTTCCTAACTCAGTTGCCGGAGAGGAAGGAAACTGCTCAGGGATTTCATCATGAGGCCAATTTAGACTTTAAAACAGTTACAGAGTTTAATGGCTGTGATAGGAGAAAACTGAGGATGGAACAACAACATTGTAGTTACTCCACAATACTAACTGAAATGACACAGTGAACAGAAGGAAGCCTGTACAGAATAAGAATATTCCAAAACATGCATCCTGTTTGCAACAAGACACTAAAGTAATAGTGCGTGAAATGGTAGAGAATGAACTTTGTGTCCAGAATACAACGCGTTATGTTTGGGGCAAATCCAACACATTACTGAGTAACACTCAATATTTTCAAGCATAGTGGTGGCTGCATCATGTTATGGGTATGTTTGTAATAGTTAAGTACTGGGGAGTTTTACAGGATAAAAAGAAACGGAATGGAGCTGAGAACAGGCAAAATCCTAGAGGAAAACCTGGTTCAGTCTTCTTTCCACCAGACACTGGGAGATGAATTCACCTTTCAGCAGTTACTTAAATCTATGGTCAGACCTGGAAATGGTTGTCTAGCAATGATCAACAACCAATGTGACAGAGCTTGAAGAATATTTTAAAGAATAATGGGCAAATGTTGCACAATCCAGGTGTGGAAAGAGCTTAGAGACTTACCCAGAAAGACTCTAAGCTGTAATGACTCTTAGAGACTTACCCAGAAAGACTCTTAGAGATTTACTGTAATGACTCTTAGAGACTTACCCAGAAAGACTCTAATCTGTAATGACTCTTAGAGACTTACCCAGAAAGACTCTAATCTGTAATGACTCTTAGAGACTTACCCAGAAAGACTCAGCTCTTAGTAATGACTCTTAGAGATTTACCCAGAAAGACTAATCTGTAATGACTCTTAGAGATTTACCCAGAAAGACTCCCAGCTGTAATGACTCTTAGAGCCTTAAAAGAAAGACAAAGTGACTCGGGGGTGTGAATACTTTATGTAAATGAGATATTTCAGTATTTAATTTTCAATAAATGTAACAATTTCTAAAAACATGTTTTTACTTGGTTATTATGGGGGAGAAAGACGTCGATCCAGTTTGAATGCAGGCTGTAATAAGGCAAGGGGTTTATGTCCACTTTCTGAAGGCACAGAAACCACAGACACACAGGGGCATTTCCACGTGCTCCTCGTCAGAGTTACAGGAATATGGCACAGAAACCACAGACACACAGGGGCATTTCCACGTGCTCCTCGTCAGACAGTTACAGGAATATGGCACAGAAACCACAGACACACAGGGGCATTTCCACGCGCTCCTCGTCAGACAGTTACAGGAATATGGCACAGAAACCACAGACACACAGGGGCATTTCCACGTGCTCCTCGTCAGACAGGAAATATGAATTTCAGATCTTTTCAGTTCATAATATTTTGCAAAATAATGTTTTTTTCCGAACCAGTTCAATACATTTTAGTTGATTTCCGTTTTTCTGATAGAAGAACCCAACTTACCCAATTATACTAGAGGATGGCTTTTCAGTGTGTCTGTCTGTGTGTCTGTCTGTGTGTCTGTCTGTGTGTCTGTCTGTCTGTCTGTCTGTGTGTCTGTCTGTGTGTCTGTCTGTGTGTCTGTCTGTTACCTTGTGAAGCTGTTCCCAGAGCCAGTCAGAGTTGGTGAAGACTCCTGTCGCTGCTGAACCCAGAGCAACATCCATCGCTCCTGAGAGAAAAGACGAGTGACCAATAGACTAGCCAGTTAGTGAGCAACATCTATCGCTCCTGAGAGACAGAAAACACGAGTGACCAATAGACTAGCCAGTTAGTGAGCAACATCTATCGCTCCTGAGAGACAGAGAGAAAACACGAGACCAATAGACTAGCCAGTTAGTGAGCAACATCTATCGCTCCTGAGAGACAGAAAACACGAGTGACCAAGAGGGTACTAGCCAGTGAGGGTACTAACCAGTGAGGGTACTAACCAGTGAGGAACCAGTGAGGGTACTAACCAGTGAGGAACCAGTGAGGGTACTAACCAGTGAGGGTACTAGCCAGTGAGGGCACTAACCAGTGAGGGCACTAGCCAGTGAGGGCACTAGCCAGTGAGGGTACTAACCAGTGAGGGTACTAACCAGTGAGGAACCAGTGAGGGTACTAACCAGTGAGGAACCAGTGAGGGTACTAGCCAGTGAGGGCACTAACCAGTGAGGGCACTAGCCAGTGAGGGCACTAGCCAGTGAGGGCACTAGCCAGTGAGGGCACTAGCCTGTGAGGGCACTAGCCAGTGAGGGCACTAGCCAGTGAGGGCACTAGCCAGTGAGGAACCAGTGAGGGTACTAACCAGAGAGGGTAATAACCAGTGAGGAACCAGTGAGGGTACTAACCAGTGAGGAACCAGTGAGGGTACTAACCAGTGAGGGTACTAACCAGTGAGGGCACTAGCCAGTGAGGGCACTAGCCAGTGAGGGCACTAACCAGTGAGAGCACTAACCAGTGAGGGTACTAACCAGTGAGGAACCAGTGACGGTACTAACCAGTGAGGGTACTAGCCAGTGAGGAACCAGTGAGGGTACTAACCAGTGAGGGTACTAGCCAGTGAGGAACCAGTGAGGGTACTAACCAGTGAGGGTACTAACCAGTGAGGAACCAGTGAGGGTACTAACCAGTGAGGAACCAGTGAGGGTACTAACCAGTGAGGGTACTAACCAGTGAGGAACCAGTGAGGGTACTAACCAGTGAGGGTACTAACCAGTGAGGGACCAGTGAGGGTACTCACCAGTGAGGGCACTCACCAGTGAGGGCACTCACCAGTGAGGGTACTAACCAGTGAGGGTACTAACCAGTGAGGGTACTAACCAGTGAGGGTACTAACCAGTGAGGGTAGCAGCGTTGACGATGGCCCTGGGGTTGAAGCTGTGAGCGTAACAGAGAGCATCTGCTAGGATCAACCGTCCCTCTGCGTCCGTGTTGTCCACCTACACACACAAAATACGTAATTTGATGTAAACAAAGATCTGCATGGTTTAGTAGCCACGGTAACAAAGACCTGCATGGTTTAGTAGCCACGGTAACAAAGACCCGCATGGTTTAGTAGCCACGGTAACAAAGACCTGCATGGTTTAGTAGCCACGGTAACAAAGACCTGCATGGTTTAGTAGCCACGGTAACAAAGACCTGTAATGGTTTAGTAGCCACGGTAACAAAGACCTGTATGGTTTAGTAGCCACGGTAACAAAGACCTGTATGGTTTAGTTGCCACGGTAACAAAGACATGTATGGTTTAGTAGCCACGGTAACAATGACCTGCATGGTTTAGTAGCCACGGTAACAAGGACCTGTATGGTTTAGTAGCCATGGTAACAAAGACCTGTATGGTTTAGTAGCCATGGTAACAAAGACCTGTAATGGTTTAGTAGCCACGGTAACAAATACCTGTATGGTTTTGCCGTTCTTGGCGGTGACGACATCTCCAGGCTTGTTGGCTTTTCCACTGGGCATGTTCTCACAGAGAGGTGCTAGACCTGTTAATAACACACATTACTACTTCCTGTGGAGAAACCTCTAGCAGACAAGCTGCAGGTCAAACTACAAACCTCTAGGAGACAAGATGCAGACCAAACTAGAAGCCTCTAGGAGACAAGCTGCAGACCAAACTAGAAACCTCTAGGAGACAAGCTGCAGACCAAACTAGAAACCTCTAGGAGACAAGCTGCAGACCAAACCAGAAACCTCTAGCAGACAAGCTGCAGACCAAACTAGGAACCTCTAGGAGACAAGCTGCAGACCAAACCAGAAACTTCTAGCAGACAAGCTGCAGACCAAACTAGGAACCTCTAGGAGACAAGCTACAGACCAAACCAGAAACTTCTAGCAGACAAGCTGCAGACCAAACTACAAACCTCTAGGAGACAAGATGCAGACCAAACTAGAAGCCTCTAGGAGACAAGATGCAGACCAAACTAGGAACCTCTAGGAGACAAGCTGCAGACCAAACTAGAAACCTCTAGGAGACAAGATGCAGACCAAACTAGGAACCTCTAGGAGACAAGATGCAGACCAAACTAGGAACCTCTAGGAGACAAGCTGCAGACCAAACTAGAAACCTCTAGGAGACAAGCTGCAGACCAAACTAGAAACCTCTAGGAGACAAGCTGCAGACCAAACCAGAAACCTCTAGCAGACAAGCTGCAGACCAAACCAGAAACCTCTAGCAGACAAGCTGCAGACCAAACTAGAAACCTCTAGGAGACAAGCTGCAGACCAAACTAGAAACCTCTAGCAGACAAGCTGCAGACCAAACTCGAAACCTCTAGCAGACAAGCTGCAGACCAAACTAGGAACCTCTAGGAGACAAGCTGCAGACCAAACCAGAAACCTCTAGGAGACAAGCTGCAGACCAAACCAGAAACTTCTAGCAGACAAGCTGCAGACCAAACTAGAAACCTCTAGCAGACAAGCTGCAGACCAAACCAGAACCCTCTAGGAGACAAGCTGCAGACCAAACTAGAAACCTCTAGGAGACAAGCTGCAGACCAAACTAGAAACCTCTAGGAGACAAGCTGCAGACCAAACTAGAAACCTCTAGGAGACAAGCTGCAGACCAAACTAGAAACCTCTAGCAGACAAGCTGCAGACCAAACTAGAAACCTCTAGGAGACAAGCTGCAGACCAAACTAGAAACCTCTAGGAGACAAGCTGCAGACCAAACCAGAAACCTCTAGGAGACAAGCTGCAGACCAAACCAGAAACTTCTAGCAGACAAGCTGCAGACCAAACTAGAAACCTCTAGCAGACAAGCTGCAGACCAAACCAGAAACCTCTAGCAGACAAGCTGCAGACCAAACCAGAAACCTCTAGCAGACAAGCTGCAGACCAAACTAGAAACTTCTAGGAGACAAGCTGCAGACGAACTCCAACCCTGGTCCTGGAGAGATACCCTCCTGAAGGTTTTAACTCCAACCCTGTTCCTGGAGAAATACCCTCCTGTAGGTTTTAACTCCAACCCTGTTCCTGGAGAGATACCCTCCTGGAGTTAAAACCTACAGGACATTAGTTCTTAAGAAACAGGGTCGATTGGCTAGCGCGTCACGTCGCCGCAAGCTCACCTATGATGTTGATTGGCAGGTTGAGGGCTGCTGCCGTGACGATGGCGGAACACACCGTGGCGGCTCCTCCCATATCAGCCCTCATCGCGTCCATACCTGACGGAGGCTTTAGACTGATCCCACCACTAGACAGAGAGACGGAGAGAGTAAGTAACAGTTGTATCAATTAAATGAGACTAGGAATCAAAAAAAAAATGGCAGCTGATATTTGAACCACTAGTGTGTCCAACACAGTGAATAGAGCACCCTGATTGGACAGCAGTGACGTGTGATGTGTGCGCGTACCTGTCAAAGGTGATGCCCTTGCCCACCAGCAGTAGAGGACACTGTGCGTTGTCAGGACAACCGTTGTAGTGTAGCTCCAGGAAGACAGGCGGTTCCTCTGAGCCTAAAACAACCAAACAAATCAAACGTTTCTTTGTCACAGGAGACAGCAGGGTATAAACGGTGAAATTATTTCTGGTGAGTTCTCCTCTCAACAGTAACAAATATCAACAACAAAACATGTTGAGTAAAACAACAACTCTGTTTTCCCTTTTAAATATAATGTCGCAGGAGGCTGCCGTTTTACTGGCCCTGAACCAACTGTATATAATATAATGTCGCCGGAGGCTGCTGAACCAACTGTATATAATATAATGTCGCCGGAGGCTGCCGTTTTACTGGCTCCGAACCAACTGTATATAATATAATGTCGCAGGAGGCTGCTGAACCTACTGTATATAAGATAATGTCGCCGGAGGCTGCTGAACCAACTGTATATAATATAATGTCGCCGGAGGCTGCCGTTTTACTGGCCCTGAACCAACTGTATATAATATAATGTCGCTGGAGGCTGCCGTTTTACTGGCCCTGAACCAACTGTATATAATATAATGTCGCCGGAGGCTGCTGAACCAACTGTATATAATATGTCGCCGGAGGCTGCTGAACCAACTGTATATAATATAATGTCGCCGGAGGCTGCCGAACCAACTGTATATAATATAATGTCGCTGGAGGCTGCCGTTTTACTGGCCCTGAACCAACTGTATATAATATAATGTCGCCGGAGGCTGCTGAACCAACTGTATATAATATAATGTCGCCGGAGGCTGCTGAACCAACTGTATATAATATAATGTCGCCGGAGGCTGCCGAACCAACTGTATATAATATAATGTCGCCGGAGGCTGCTGAACCAACTGTATATAATATAATGTCGCTGGAGGCTGCTGAACCAACTGTATATAATATAATGTCGCCGGAGGCTGCCGTTTTACTGGCTCCAACCAACTGTATATAATATAATGTCGCTGGAGGCTGCCGAACCGACTGTATATAATATAATGTCGCCGGAGGCTGCCGTTTTACTGGCCCTGAACCACCTGTATATAATATAATGTCGCCGGAGGCTGCTGTACCAACTGTATATAATATAAGGCTGCTGAACCAACTGTATATAATATAATGTCGCCGGAGGCTGCCGCTTTACTGGCCCTGAACCAACTGTATATAATATAATGTCGCCGGGGCTGCCGAACCAACTGTATATAATATAATGTCGCTGGAGGCTGCTGAACCAACTGTATATAATATAATGTCGCCGGAGGCTGCCGTTTTACTGGCCCTGAACCAACTGTATATAATATAATGTCGCTGGAGGCTGCCGTTTTACTGGCCCTGAACCAACTGTATATAATATAATGTCGCTGGAGGCTGCTGAACCAACTGTATATAATATAATGTCGCCGGAGGCTGCCGTTTTACTGGCCCTGAACCAATTGTATATAATATAATGTCGCCGGAGGCTGCCGTTTTACTGGCCCTGAACCAACTGTATATAATATAATGTCGCTGGAGGCTGCCGTTTTACTGGCCCTGAACCAACTGTATATAATATAATGTCGCTGGAGGCTGCTGAACCAACTGTATATAATATAATGTCGCCGGAGGCTGCCGTTTACTGGCTCCGAACCAACTGTATATAATATAATGTCGCTGGAGGCTGCCGAACCAACTGTATATAATGTCGCCGGAGGCTGCCGTTTTACTGGCTCCGAACCAACTGTATATAATATAATGTCGCTGGAGGCTGCTGAACCAACTGTATATAATATAATGTCGCTGGAGGCTGCCGTTTTACTGGCCCTGAACCAACTGTATATAATATAATGTCGCCGGAGGCTGCCGTTTTACTGGCCCTGAACCAACTGTATATAATATAATGTCGCTGGAGGCTGCCGTTTTACTGGCCCTGAACCAACTGTATATAATATAATGTCGCCGGAGGCTGCCGTTTTACTGGCTCCGAACCAACTGTATATAATATAATGTCGCCGGAGGCTGCCGTTTTACTGGCCCTGAACCAACTGTATATAACATAATGTCGCCGGAGGCTGCTGAACCAACTGTATATAATATAATGTCGCCGGAGGCTGCTGAACCTACTGTATATAATATAATGTCGCCGGAGGCTGCTGAACCAACTGTATATAATATAATGTCGCCGGAGGCTGCTGAACCTACTGTATATAATATAATGTCGCCGGAGGCTGCTGAACCAACTGTATATAATATAATGTCGCCGGAGGCTGCTGAACCTACTGTATATAATATAATGTCGCCGGAGGCTGCTGAACCAACTGTATATAATATAATGTCGCCGGAGGCTGCTGAACCTACTGTATATAATATAATGTCGCCGGAGGCTGCTGAACCAACTGTATATAATATAATGTCGCCGGAGGCTGCTGAACCAACTGTATATAATATAATGTCGCTGGAGGCTGCTGAACCAACTGTATATAATATAATGTCGCCGGAGGCTGCTGAACCAACTGTATATAATATAATGTCGCCGGAGGCTGCCGTTTTACTGGCTCCGAACCAACTGTATATAATATAATGTCGCCGGAGGCTGCAGTTTTACTGGCTCTGAACCAACTGTATATAATATAATGTCGCTGGAGGCTGCTGAACCAACTGTATATAATATAATGTCGCCGGAGGCTGCCGTTTTACTGGCTCCGAACCAACTGTATATAATATAATGTCGCTGGAGGCTGCCGAACCAACTGTATATAATGTCGCCGGAGGCTGCCGCTTTTACTGGCTCCGAACCAACTGTATATAATATAATGTCGCTGGAGGCTGCTGAACCAACTGTATATAATATAATGTCGCTGGAGGCTGCCGTTTTACTGGCCCTGAACCAACTGTATATAATATAATGTCGCCGGAGGCTGCCGTTTTACTGGCCCTGAACCAACTGTATATAATATAATGTCGCTGGAGGCTGCCGTTTACTGGCCCTGAACCAACTGTATATAATATAATGTCGCCGGAGGCTGCCGTTTTACTGGCTCCGAACCAACTGTATATAATATAATGTCGCCGGAGGCTGCCGTTTTACTGGCCCTGAACCAACTGTATATAACATAAATGTCGCCGGAGGCTGCTGAACCAACTGTATATAATATAATGTCGCCGGAGGCTGCTGAACCTACTGTATATAATATAATGTCGCCGGAGGCTGCTGAACCAACTGTATATAATATAATGTCGCCGGAGGCTGCTGAACCTACTGTATATAATATAATGGCCGGAGGCTGCTGAACCAACTGTATATAATATAATGTCGCCGGAGGCTGCTGAACCTACTGTATATAATATAATGTCGCCGGAGGCTGCTGAACCAACTGTATATAATATAATGTCGCCGGAGGCTGCTGAACCTACTGTATATAATATAATGTCGCCGGAGGCTGCTGAACCAACTGTATATAATATAATGTCGCCGGAGGCTGCTGAACCAACTGTATATAATATAATGTCGCTGGAGGCTGCTGAACCAACTGTATATAACATAATGTCGCCGGAGGCTGCTGAACCAACTGTATATAATATAATGTCGCCGGAGGCTGCCGTTTCACTGGCTCCGAACCAACTGTATATAATATAATGTCGCCGGAGGCTGCCGTTTTACTGGCCCTGAACCAACTGTATATAATATAATGTCGCTGGAGGCTGCTGAACCAACTGTATATAATATAATGTCGCCGGAGGCTGCCGTTTTACTGGCTCCGAACCAACTGTATATAATATAATGTCGCCGGAGGCTGCCGTTTTACTGGCTCTGAACCAACTGTATATAATATAATGTCGCTGGAGGCTGCTGAACCAACTGTATATAATATAATGTCGCAGGAGGCTGCCGTTTTACTGGCCCTGAACCAACTGTATATAACATAATGTCGCCGGAGGCCACTGAACAAACTGTATATAATATAATGTCGCAGGAGGCTGCCGTTTTACTGGCCCTGAACCAACTGTATATAATATAATGTCGCAGGAGGCTGCCGTTTTACTGGCCCTGAACCAACTGTATATAATATAATGTCGCAGGAGGCTGCCGTTTTACTGGCCCTGAACCAATTGTATATAATATAATGTCGCTGGAGGCCGCTGAACCAACTGTATATAATATAATGTCGCCGGAGGCTGCCGTTTTACTGGCCCTGAACCAACTGTATATAATATAATGTCGCAGGAGGCTGCCGTTTTACTGGCTCCGAACCAACTGTATATAATATAATGTCGCCGGAGGCTGCCGTTTTACTGGCCCTGAACCAACTGTATATAATGTCGCTGGAGGCTGCTGAACCAACTGTATATAATATAATGTCGCCGGAGGCTGCTGAACCAACTGTATATAATATAATGTCGCCGGAGGCTGAACCAAATGTATATAATTTGTCGCCGGAGGCTGAACCAAATGTATATAATATGTCGCCGGAGGCTGCCATTTTACTGGCTCCGAACCAACTGTATATAATATGTTGCTGGAGGCTGCTGAACCAACTGTATATAATATAATGTCGCTGGAGGCCGCTGAACCAACTGTATATAATATAATGTCGCCGGAGGCTGCCGTTTTACTGGCCCTGAACCAACTGTATATAATATAATGTCGCTGGAGGCTGCTGAACCAACTGTATATAATATAATGTCGCCGGAGGCTGCCGTTTTACTGGCTCCGAACCAACTGTATATAATATAATGTCGCCGGAGGCTGCAGTTTTACTGGCTCTGAACCAACTGTATATAATATAATGTCGCTGGAGGCTGCTGAACCAACTGTATATAATATAATGTCGCCGGAGGCTGCCGTTTTACTGGCCCTGAACCAACTGTATATAACATAATGTCGCTGGAGGCTGCTGAACCAACTGTATATAATATAATGTCGCCGGAGGCTGCCGTTTTACTGGCCCTGAACCAACTGTATATAACATAATGTCGCCGGAGGCCACTGAACAAACTGTATATAATATAATGTCGCAGGAGGCTGCCGTTTTACTGGCCCTGAACCAACTGTATATAACATAATGTCGCCGGAGGCCACTGAACAAACTGTATATAATATAATGTCGCAGGAGGCTGCCGTTTTACTGGCCCTGAACCAACTGTATATAATATAATGTCGCAGGAGGCTGCTGAACCAACTGTATATAATATAATGTCGCCGGAGGCTGCCGTTTTACTGGCCCTGAACCAACTGTATATAATGTCGCTGGAGGCTGCTGAACCAACTGTATATAATATAATGTCGCCGGAGGCTGAACCAAATGTATATAATTTGTCGCCGGAGGCTGAACCAAATGTATATAATATGTCGCCGGAGGCTGCCATTTTACTGGCTCCGAACCAACTGTATATAATATGTTGCTGGAGGCTGCTGAACCAACTGTATATAATATAATGTCGCTGGAGGCCGCTGAACAAACTGTATATAATATAATGGCGCTGGAGGAACCCTTCCATCTATCACCTTTAGAAACACTGAGGAACCCTCCCATCTATCACCTTTAGAAACACTGAGGAACCCTCCCATCTATCACCTTTAGAAGCACTGAGGAACCCTCCCATCTATCACCTTTAGAAACACTGAGGAACCCTCCCATCTATCACCTTTAGAAACACTGAGGAACCCTCCCATCTATCACCTTTAGAAGCACTGAGGAACCCTCTCATCTATCACCTTTAGAAGCACTGAGGAACCCTCCCATCTATCACCTTTACAAACACTGAGGAACCCTCCCATCTATCACCTTTAGAAGCACTGAGGAACCCTCCCATCTATCACCTTTAGAAGCACTGAGGAACCCTCCCATCTATCACCTTTACAAACACTGAGGAACCCTCCCATCTATCACCTTTACAAACACTGAGGAACCCTCCCATCTATCACCTTTAGAAACACTGAGGAACCCTCCCATCTATCACCTTTACAAACACTGAGGAACCCTCCCATCTATCACCTTTACAAACACTGAGGAACCCTCCCATCTATCACCTTTAGAAACACTGAGGAACCCTCCCATCTATCACCTTTAGAAACACTGAGGAACCCTCCCATCTATCACCTTTAAAACACAGAGGAACCCTCCCATCTATCACCTTTAGAAACACTGAGGAACCCTCCCATCTATCACTGAGGAACCCTCCCATCTATCACCTTTAGAAACACTGAGGAACCCTCCCATCTATCACTGAGGAACCCTCCCATCTATCACCTTAGAAACACTGAGGAACCCTCCCATCTATCACCTTTAGAAACACTGAGGAACCCTCCCATCTATCACATTTACAAACACTGAGGAACCCTCCCATCTATCACCTTTACAAACACTGAGGAACCCTCCCATCTATCACCTTTAGAAACACTGAGGAACCCTCCCATCTATCACCTTTAGAAACACTGAGGAACCCTCCCATCTATCACCTTTAAAACACTGAGGAACCCTCCCATCTATCACCTTTAGAAACACTGAGGAACCCTCCCATCTATCACTGAGGAACCCTCCCATCTATCACCTTTAGAAACACTGAGGAACCCTCCCATCTATCACTGAGGAACCCTCCCATCTATCACCTTTAGAAACACTGAGGAACCCTCCCATCTATCACCTTTAGAAACACTGAGGAACCCTCCCATCTATCACATTTAGAAACACTGAGGAACCCTCCCATCTATCACTGAGGAACCCTCCCATCTATCACCTTTAGAAACACTGAGGAACCCTCCCATCTATCACCTTTAGAAACACTGAGGAACCCTCCCATCTATCACCTTTAGAAACACTGAGGAACCCTCCCATCTATCACCTTTAGAAACACTGAGGAACCCTCCCATCTATCACCTTTAGAAACACTGAGGAACCCTCCCATCTATCACCTTTAAAATACTGAGGAACCCTCCCATCTATCACCTTTTAGAAACACTGAGGAACCCTCCCATCTATCACCTTTACAAACACTGAGGAACCCTCCCATCTATCACCTTTAGAAACACTGGAGGAACCCTCCCATCTATCACCTTTAGAAACACTGAGGAACCCTCCCATCTATCACCTTTAAAACACTGAGGAACCCTCCCATCTATCACCTTTAAAATACTGAGGAACCCTCCCATCTATCACCTTTACAAACACTGAGGAACCCTCCCATCTATCACCTTTAGAAACACTGAGGAACCCTCCCATCTATCACCTTTAAAATACTGAGGAACCCTCCCATCTATCACCTTTAGAAACACTGAGGAACCCTCCCATCTATCACCTTTACAAACACTGAGGAACCCTCCCATCTATCACCTTTAGAAACACTGAGGAACCCTCCCATCTATCACCTTTAGAAACACTGAGGAACCCTCCCATCTATCACCTTTAAAACACTGAGCAACCCTCCCATCTATCACTGAGGAACCCTCCCATCTATCACCTTTAGAAACACTGAGGAACCCTCCCATCTATCACTGAGGAACCCTCCCATCTATCACCTTTAGAAACACTGAGGAACCCTCCCATCTATCACCTTTAGAAACACTGAGGAACCCTCCCATCTATCACCTTTAGAAACACTGAGGAACCCTCCCATCTATCACCTTTAGAAACACTGAGGAACCCTCCCATCTATCGCCTATTAGAAACACGGAGGAACCCTCCCATCTATCACTTTTAGAAACACTGAGGAACCCTCCACCTATCACCTTTAGAAACACTGAGGAACCCTCTCATCTATCACCTTTACAAACACTGAGGAACCCTCCCATCTATCACCTTTAGAAACACTGAGGAACCCTCCCATCTATCACCTTTAGAAACACTGAGTAACCCTCCCATATATCACTGAGGAACCCTCCCATCTATCACCTTTAGAAACACTGAGGAACCCTCCCATCTATCACCTTTACAAACACTGAGGAACCCTCCCATCTATCACCTTTAGAAACACTGAGGAACCCTCCCATCTATCACATTTAGAAACACTGAGGAACCCTCCCATCTATCACCTTTAGAAACACTGAGGAACCCTCCCGTCTATCACCTTTAGAAACACTGAGGAACCCTCCCATCTATCACCTTTAGAAACACTGAGGAACCCTCCCATCTATCACCTTTAGAAACACTGAGGAACCCTCCCATCTATCACTGAGGAACCCTCCCATCTATCACATTTAGAAACACTGAGGAACCCTCCCATCTATCACTGAGGAACCCTCCCATCTATCACCTTTAGAAACACTGAGGAACCCTCCCTATCTATCAGCTTTAGAAACACTGAGGAACCCTCCCATCTATCACCTTTAGAAACACTGAGGAACCCTCCCATCTATCACCTTTAGAAACACTGAGGAACCCTCCCATCTATCACCTTTAAAACACTGAGGAACCCTCCCATCTATCACCTTTAGAAACACTGAGGAACCCTCCCATCTATCACCTTTAGAAACACTGAGGAACCCTCCCATCTATCACCTTTAGAAACACTGAGGAACCCTCCCATCTATCACCTTTAGAAACACTGAGGAACCCTCCCATCTATCACCTTTAAAACACTGAGGAACCCTCCCATCTATCACCTTTAGAAACACTGAGGAACCCTCCCATCTATCACCTTTAGAAACACTGAGGAACCCTCCCATCTATCACCTTTAGAAACACTGAGGAACCCTCCCATCTATCACTGAAACACTGGAACCCTCCCATCTATCACCTTTAGAAACACTGAGGAACCCTCCCATCTATCACTGAGGAACCCTCCCATCTATCACCTTTAGAAACACTGAGGAACCCTCCCATCTATCACCTTTAGAAACACTGAGGAACCCTCCCATCTATCACCTTTAGAAACACTGAGGAACCCTCCCATCTATCACCTTTAAAACACTGAGGAACCCTCCCATCTATCACCTTTAGAAACACTGAGGAACCCTCCCATCTATCACCTTTAGAAACACTGAGGAACCCTCCCATCTATCACCTTTAAAACACTGAGGAACCCTCCCATCTATCACCTTTAGAAACACTGAGGAACCCTCCCATCTATCACCTTTAGAAACACTGAGGAACGCTCCCATCTGCTGCTCCTCTATCCACTCTTGAGACCTGCACACACACACACACACACACTTGTTAATGACATCCGTAATGAAACTTTTGTCAAAATAAATGTTATATCCTGACTCCTCCCCCTCCCACCCCCCAGTCCCTCCTCTTCCTCCTCATCCCCCAGTCCTCCTCATCCCCCTCTTCCTCCTCATCCCTCCAGTCCCTCCCCCAGTACCCCTCTGTACCTCTTATGGACGGTGACGTGGTCGGCGTAGGGAGCCAGTCTGTTTGTGATGGTGTCAGCGAAGACTGACGGAGTGACATGATTGGCTGGAGCTTCCATCAGGTAACGGGCCAGGTTCTGCCCCTCTCCGTACAACACGCCCTTCTCCCAGCCAGACACACATCCACTGGACACACACACAGGTTACAGAGAGTCAGTGGATGTCCGTGTGTGTGTGTGTGTGTGTGTGTGTGTGTGTGTGTGTGTGTGTGTGTGTATGTGTGTACCTGCCATGCAGCTGTGTGGTGACTCTGGTCTTCTTCTTGGTTTTCAGGTCATCGTAAGTAAACAGCCCAAGAACAGCTCCCTCTGCTGCTGACTGGCTGTCATTACACCCATCCACCTCTATATGGGTCAACACATGGTTCTGGAGAACCCTACAGCCTCCTGACAGACAGACTGGCTGTTATTACACCCATCCACCTCTATATGGGTCAACACATGGTTCTGGAGAACCCAGACAGACTGGCTGTTATTAAACCCACGTCTATATGGGTCAACACGTGGTTCTGGAGAACCCAGACAGACTGGCTGTTATTACACCCATCCACCTCTATATGGGTCAACACATGGTTCTGGAGAACCCAGACAGACTGGCTGTTATTAAACCCATCCACCTCTATATGGGTCAACACATGGTTCTGGAGAACCCTACAGCCTCCTGACAGACAGACTGGCTGTTATTAAACCCACCTCTATATGGGTCAACACATGGTTCTGGAGAACCCAGACAGACTGGCTGTTATTAAACCCATATCTCTGTCCATCAATGATTCCCAATCAAATCTTCTGATCAATTTCAACATTAAAATATCTGTGTTGCCCTAAGAGTTGTGCAGAGTTGGTAGAATCATATTCGATATGAGTTACAGGTTTATTGTTACTAAGAGGTGCCTCTCCACCAAGTATAAACTCTGGGCTGTGAAGACAGACACAATCAAGACATCTTGGTTTATTACCTCTTAGAAAACATACTAAATATTTGACTGATAAAACGTGGAGCAGGTTGTGTTGATCACTAAGAACGGTGCCATCACACACACACACATGTAAAAGGAGAGACTCACCTGCTATAGCAGCCCTGATGTTCTCCTTACAGGTGTCCCAGTACTCTGTTCCACACAC